>NC_081180.1:43599772-43899772 GCF_029867415.1 Vicia villosa | reverse complement strand
CTCTAATTTTGTATTCTAGAGTTGGTGGAATACAATGTCCCTCCAAAGAGCTACATTTTACCTCAATTTTAGAAAATGACAGCTTACAATGTTCTTTTTGATCTCTCCGGGACAAAAAAACCAGACCGTGAAAACTCTTCTTTTCTCGATTATGACATTGCTTAACATATATTTCATTATCTATCTCAATTCTCAGAATATCAAGAGCTTTTAACTCTAACAAAAGCTTTGACATCGGATAAAGGAAGTTGAACTTGAGCAATTCTGCAGCTCTAATTTCTACCACACACAGAAAATTGTTGCACAACAAGTCCAATGAAACGAGACAGGGAGCGCACCAATTACCAATCTCTGAGCAGCAAATTCCTCTTCAAAGTTGCCCAATTTCTTCAAATGGAAGAAATAAAGAAAGATTCAGCAGATTTAGACTTCCTTTCACAATTCCTTCAAATTTGAAAAACAAAAAACTTTGTCCAAACTTCCTAATGGGTTTGTACAGAGAGGACTCGGGTACTATTTTCTAGGTGGAGCCGATCCAAACATATAAAAGTTTCGGCTGAAAGATAGATAAAATGAATCAGAGCACACTCTAAGTTTAATCCGTGTCAAAGATTTGCAATTAAAAAAATTGTAGAAGGAAATGCAAATGGATACATGAAAATATTTTCTGACATAGTAATTATTATCTCTTCGATTTCATGGCAAGCTATATATTTAATAACTCCACCCACTAAATCTCACTCTCTAATTCTATAGCATTCTTCAGCAAAAGTGTAGATAAGACGCTTGAATTGGCGTCGCGGTGGGATAAAATTCAACTAAAAAACTTCTTGAAAACACCTAACTTTTGGAAGGACCTCCTATTGAAATGTAAGTATGGTGTTGACTTACAAACTCCTATCCACTTTTTCGATAAAAGTGCTTTCTGAAAAACATATTTGGATTCCATAAAAGACAAAATGTGATGAAAAATGCCTTCTGAAAAATCATCCAAAGTTTCTTTTTTTACCTTTTCGTTTCTGAAATTTACATAAAATAGGAAACAAATAAAGCATTCAATAAAAAAGTTATTAATATAACATGAAAAATAGAATGTTGTAGCCAGAAAAAATTTGTATTAACAGCCACCATTAATACAATTTCAGAACAAAAAATTGCCATAGAGCATACTTGCTATTTATGATAGTACTAGAGCGGTCCATAGACTGATGGGAGTTAGGAATGTTAGCTTGAGAAACATGAGCAGTAGGATAAGATTGACTGTGGAAAGTAGTAACACTTTTATTAATATTGGAAACAGGATTACAAGGAGAGAAACAGTTGCAAGTAGCATTAGTATTACAAGGAAAACTACAGTTTGAGCTAAGATTATTACAAGACCTATGACTGAAGGACTTGGACAGAGATGAAGATGGAGCAGGATTGAAAAATCTGTATAGTCCATCAGCTCCAACAGTGCCACTAAGAAGAACTCCAAAAGAATCCTGCGATTTAACAAGACAAAACTGTGGATGAAACTCAAAGAAAACACGGTTATCTTGTCCAAACTTACTGACACTCATAAGATTCTTGGTAATGTGAGGTACAAGCAGAAGATTGTTTAAAGTTAGATGTGAATTGGGATGATTGGATAAAGGAAATTGCATAGAACCTACAAAGTTTATAAACAAACCTTTACCATTTCCCATAAACACTTGTTTTGCACCAGACAAGGAAGAAGCATCAAACACGTTTGAATAATCACGTGTAGCATGGTGAGACGCACCTGAATCAGCGTACCACCAATGATTGTTGAAGCTAGGGTCAGAGGTTGCTAGGAACGCCTGTGGTTAAGGATGCCTGGGTGGCGTTGGTCGTGGAGTGGAAGGATATCCATAGGAAGGAGGATAAGAGGCACGTGATGTCATTATATAAGGATTGAAGGGAGTTCGTGGAGAGGGAAACGAAGGAGCACCTGAGTAGGTATAACGATGATAGCATACAGAGGCATCGTGTCCAGATTTGGGGCAAATCTGACATAACACCTTCCTAAAAGGGCCATGAGTTTCAGCGTTCGCAGTCACATGACTGGTCAGTAGGCAACTCAGAGTTTGAATCAGATCCTGAGGTCTCAGTCGAATGCGACACTGTTGACGGCGAGGCTTGTGCAAAATTCACGGACACATGTTCATTAATAATTGCCTTCCAATTCTTCTCAATGCGTGATTCATGAGCCAGAATACTCGATTTGAGTTCATCAAGCGAGCACAAATCGTCCTTACTGTTGATCGCAGCAACAACAGGATTGTAATCCTCAGGGAAAGCGTCAAGAACTACCTCAATTAGGTTACGGAGAGGAACAGGATCTTCGATCGACACCAAAGCTTTGCTGATTTTGCGTACATGAACAACAAATTCAGCAATTGAATGTGAAACTTTCTTCAAATTGCGTAGTTTAGATCGCAATTATCGCGCTTTGGTGGTGAGCAAGGTGTTGAAATACCGGTTAACTTTCGACCACACTTGCCAGGAGTATGTGCACTCTACGAGTTTGGGAAGAAGAGGATCAGAGATCGTAGATAGAAGCCAGGTGCAGATGAGTGCATCATGTTGTTCCCAATCAAGAAACTCTGGATTCGCACCGCTGGTAACAGGACCGGCGTCGGGAAGAAGACGCGATGTTACTGTAGGACCGTAACGAAGCGTTGAAGTCTATGACCACAAATGACGCAATTTATTTGTTGTTTCCACTCTTTGAAGTTCTTCTCATCCCGTTTGACGTAGATGAGATGAGAGAGTTTGACATGAGAGGAGGGAAAGGCACCCTCCGTACTGAAAGGAGACGCCATGGAAGTGCTAGATCAAAGAAGAAGCTCTAGATACCATGTTAGAAAGATAAAAGAAAAAGAAACTAGAGGAATTATGTTATTGTATTCCTTGAATTATGGAGATACAAATGATGTGTATATATAGATAAGAGATACAGCTAGTCTATATATCTACACACACACGCATATATATATATATATATATATATATATATATATATATATATATATATATATATATATATATATATATATATATATATATATATATATATATATATATATATATATATATATATATATTGCTGAACTGCGACGGTTTTTGTGAGGAAAAAACATCTTTTTAAAACCAACATATCTCTCACTTGTTTGATTTTCCTCTGCGAACAGAAACACTAAACCACACCACTCTCACCCCTGCTTGCAATGCAAGTTTCTCCTCCCTCGTCCACCATTCTCTCTTCCTCCGTGAGATAGTTTCCCTGCAACTCTGTTTTCTATTTCACTGGCCCAAACTAGTTATTTATAATGAACTTAGCCTTTTGAGTTACTTTTAGCTAAGTGTTTGGTTGTTATTATGAACCTATACAATGATGGTTATGACTTTTTAATTAACTTAATCGTGATTTATACATTATGGCGAAAGTTGATCCATGTAACCGACCCCCAACTAGTGGGATAAGGCGTAGTTGTTGTTGTGGTTTATACGTTATTTAGTTCATGTATTATAATCTGTATGCTTGTGTGTGTAATTACAATTTTGCTAGTTGGTAGGATCTTACTAGTTATGTTACAGTCCTTGTGTTATGATCTTACATTGGCCTTCTGATCCTACTTAGGATCTAGGACCTCATATCTTACTACATTGAGGTAAACGGTATTCATATACTTTGTTTTTATAAAACTATCCAATATTCACTTCCTTAATCATAAATGGTTCGACAGGAATAATAATGTTAATTTAAGAATTCTAGAAATTACGCATAAAGCAACCATCATCTTTGACTTTTGAAATTAATATAATGATTTCACAAGCAAAAACCAGCCCAGAAATAAAAACACGCACCGTAGCATCATTAGATCCAGTTAAGTCATTTGTAACCGGTGCTTTTTCTCTAGCTAAGATTCCATCAATGGCAATAGGTCCAGAGTTTCTCCTACGAGTGGGATCAGTTAAAGACCACCCAATATGCCTACCATCTTTTCCACCTACACAGAAGGGATCACATTAAAAAATTAAAAAATAGACTGGTAAGTGGTAACAAATCAAAAAGCATTGCAGGTCCATTTTTAATTACAAGTTATTGAATGATATGGAACTACACTCTAATTATCAGTACGTACCCATCTCAATCAAAAGACACGTCATAGATCAGGGATGTGAAGCTAAATAAACAACGATACCTGACTGTCCATCAGCATTTGCAGAAGCTAGTGGCAGACCAGAACTTGGGCCGGCAGCAAGACCCTGCAAATGTCACATTGTCACTTCCACTGAAAATTAAATAACCTGATCTTAACAAACAAACAAACAGCTAACGCAATTATATAGCACACCATCACTTACAATAACACCGGAAGGAGGATTGGAAAATTGAGATTGCTGATATTTCAAAATGGTCCAATCAAAGACATGATCCAACTCGAATCCTGGAGCAGCAAGGCAATAAAAACAGCCAAAAATGACATTAAAACACATCCCGTCTAAACCCTAAAACATTGTTTTTGTATGACTATAGTGCAATTCAAAAATAAAATATAAATACAAAAACAAGGCTCAAACCTTCACGGATGAATAGATCGCGCAAAAGTCTTTTCAGATAAGCTTAATCTGGTTTATCATCAAACCTCAGTGCCCGACAATAATGGAAGTATGATGCAAATTCTGGGGGATAGCCACGACAGAGAGACTAGCGAAGAAACAATCCACGATCAAATACGAGTTTAAATACATAAAACGGACATACATTATATGAAATAAATTATTGTTTTATCACTCAATCATACCTCAATAGAAGTAGAAACTTTCTTCTCCCTGATTCTCTCATACTTCGGCTTCTTAGTACCGGCTTTCAATCCTTGCCAAGGCAGACTGCAGAAATACCAAATAAGAAATACTAGGCAATTAAAAAGATATAAATGAGAGGCCAAATAATAAAGGTGGGAGACTAAATACCTTCCTCTTAAGAAATACATAAGAACATATTCAAGTGACTCTAAATCATCTCTACGACTTTGTTCTATTAAAGCGCAAAATTTGAAGTTTTCAAGTCAAAATCAATGTCAAGAAGAAATGGTATTGATTGATCAAGTGAGATTATGAGAGCATACCAATTCCAAGATGAGTATTCATACTGGCATACCTAGTAGTTCCAGTCAAATTCTTATTCTCTCTGCAAGGATTACAAAAAAGTCAAATTCACGGAAAACACAAGTATATTTCCTTGAATTCTTAGAGCATCTCCAATGGTGCAACTCATTTTTGAGTTCTTTGTGGGACCCATCATGACATATCATCTTGAAACAACTCTTCTCATTTTCACTCTAATGGTGCAACTCTAAAAAAACTCATATTGGTCCCACAACTTTACTTCATATATTAATATTTTATTTACATTAAATTTTATTTTATTTACATTAAATTTTATTTTATTTAAAATAATAATTATATTATTTAAATTAAAAATTTAAGAGAAAATACATTTGTGAGAAAAAATTTATGTGTAAAATTTATCAAATAGACTTATTTATAATCAACTAAAGTGTTAAAAAAAAAAAAAGAGTTGATTAGCAATGACAGGATTAATTTTATTATTATTATATTATGAAGATGCGTTGCTCTGCAGTGCAACGGTTGGCCATGCTGGTCAAT
This sequence comes from Vicia villosa, assembly GCF_029867415.1. Taxonomy (NCBI): domain Eukaryota; kingdom Viridiplantae; phylum Streptophyta; class Magnoliopsida; order Fabales; family Fabaceae; genus Vicia; species Vicia villosa. The sequence goes on along the minus strand of NC_081180.1, from coordinate 43,894,093 downwards.
TCCAATGGAGAAAAAATTGAAAAGCATGTTGGCCATGTTGGAGAACCGGAGAAAAATCTTGCGTTGGAGCTACTCTTAGAGCAACATAAGTTAAGTGCTAACTAGATCTTTAAATAATCTTAATTGTTGGTATACATTCAGGGGAACACAAAAACACAAGTATATTTCATGAGTTTTATTGATCTAATCACTGAGTTAAATCTCTCACAAAATGAAATCTACAAAATTTCACAGAAAACAAAAACTAATTGTTACTTAATTGCACTGCTTGATTTTAACATTTAAAATGTGAGTTAACGCCTATTATTATTATATTGCATACCTATGATATGGATGTCCAAATTATATAAAAAAAATTACACATGACTACACAGTAATATTATTATAGGATTCAAACATTTAATTGGTTAGTTTCACACATTAGAAAAAGTTATTATGTGTGTATGTATGGCAGCAATGGATCTTGTTCAAACAAAGGCTAACAAATGAATCTTGTTCAAACAAAGGCTAACAAATGAATCTTGTTCAAACTTCAAACAAAGGCTAACAAATGAATCATCAAGAACAAATTACTTAAAGAACTGGTGTAATTAGTCATGCAATGATAATAGAAACATAAACAAGTCAAAATGCAGAAAGTAGAATCGGTGTCGGGAATGCAAAACCAAGAAAATTTCCAGCTTAAAGCAAAATTAGTTTTGCATCTTTAAACGAAGTTAGTTTTGAAGCTCCCATTTCTATTACAAGAAAACTCTTCCCTCCTACTAAATAGTAGTACTCCGTTATTCACATAAATAATACAAGAATAGCATAACATCCAAGTATAAATTTTGTGGTTTGAAGTTGAACAATGCAAGCACGCTGAATATAACCAGAATTCAGAAAACTAAATATGCACCTGTAGGGAATATGCTGATTATTACTGTCTCTGAATTTCTTAGCAAGACTAAAGTCAATGACGTACACCTACAAAGGAGACAAACATGAAATGAATACACATTAAGCATTGGAGATGATCATAAATTTTGAGGAAAGAGTTGAAGAAACAAGAGTTAAACAAACAAGTACTTGATTTGCATGACATCCTAAACCCGAGAGGAAATTGCCCGGCTTGATGTCCCGGTGTAAAATAGACTTCGTATAAACAAATTCGACTAGATTTATCTAGAAAAAGATTCAGATTGAGACATTGTAAGAAAACAGGTAAACTTCAATTACAAGCTTAAACAATACAGGAAAACCTACCATTTGATCAGCAAGCATGAGAACAGTTTTGAGCAATGAAGCACGGATACTTCAAAAACTCTGCCGAATTGTATCCGATACGCTCCAATACGGCGATACACCTCCGATACTCCCCAAATACGTGACTCTTTATTTTTTCAACAGATCCTACTTTTTAATCATCCTTTATTACCCTTTTAATGAGTATTCATTCACAGTCATTCAATTTATCTCCTAATTAACTCTACCATTTTCAAAATTGGGTTTCATTCACATAAGTTCTTATGAATACTAATATTTAAAATTTAATTCATACAGTATTAACTATTTATTAATAGTATTTATAATGAAATGTTTTTGACTAAGAATGACACGTTGCCTGCATCATTTCTTTTATTTCAAAGTTTCTTTCTTTTTCTACACCTTCATGAACTGTAAGCTGCTCTATTTACCTATGAGATGTAGAAAGAGATGACATTGTCTTATGATTTTGTTAAACTATCATTTAACTAAATGTTTAATTATAGTTTTTATATACGTATCTTCAACGTATCGCCGTATCCGATACGTGTCGTATCCGATACTCGTATCGTGTCCGTGCTTCATTGGTGTTGAGGGACAATTTCCTTTTACAAAGATTGAATAAATCCTCAAGACTAGGACCAAGTAGATCCATCACAAGGACATTATACTCTCCTTCAACACCAGACCATTTCGCAATTGGTATGCCAGCTTCAAAATTAAAGATAGCCAACCAAAAACATTTAACCCAAGTCAGTAATACGAACAAAATGATAAACAAAGTTCCTAAACACACAAATTCATCAAGATCATAGCTTACTTCCTAAAAGCAGTAATTCATACAGCTTTGATTCAGCAACAAGTGAGGATGCTTGGTTTTCGCATTTTCCTAAATCAAACAAAACAAAAATAAAATAATAAATTCAATTTTCTATCATAGCTATGCACACAAAAAAAATAAACACAACAAGTTCAGTGTTGAAATCAAAATTCAAAGCAGTCAAAAAGAAAAATGACGAACTTTGCTTCAATTCAACATCACCATTTTATCAAAATTGTTAGGAAATAAGAATTTCGCAATCACAAAAATTAGGGTTTGTAAGTACTCACAAGCTTAACCGCAACTTTTTCATCACGGGCTTACCTTCCAAACCTCTCCTCACGCTTTCTGTTACCTGCACACATATGAACAGCTAGCAAAACTTCGCAAACGGAAATGACGAAAACGAAATTCGCAGGTCTGAATTTGGGGATAGACGAACGATTTAGGATTTTAGGGTTAAGGAGTGAGGTGAAGATCAGAGAACTTAGAGTTATGAAAAGGAAGATGTTGGCGAAAAAACTGGAAATGATGTTACCATTAGGAACTTAGAGTTGGAAGTCATGGCATATGTGGGATATATGAAGTCCTTGTATGAAGATGCAAGGAAAAAGAACAAGAACTTGAAGATCAAATTGAAAACTGAGGAATTTAATGGAAGATTAAAGATGTTGTCTTATAGTGTCCTTTATGATAAATGTGTGTCCTTTATGATAAATGTGTATTTTGTTATCAATTGTAGTTGCTGAATTGTTTAATGTAATGAATTTCAAGTTACTTGGTTTAATATACTTGATTAATATTATGAAATGAGTTGTTTCAATTTTGTTTGTTATAATTGAGTTGACATAATGTGCAATATTTAGTATAAACAACTTTGTTTGTTATTTGATACGGTGTGAGAACTGACTTTTAAAAATTTTCGCAAACAAATGTTGCGATGAGCAAGAGTCGTCACCGACTTTTATTTTGTCCAATTATTAGAAAAGGTATAAAAGTACATGAAAGACCTTTAAGAAAAGAGTTTGAGTTCGGGGGGTAAGTTATGAAAAGGGAAGGTGTTAGCACCATTTTCATCCGTAGTTATCTACGGGCTCTTGGTTTGCTTAACTCATTTTGTTTTGTTTGAAGAGCTTGAAAAAAAGCATAGTGTGTGTGTGTGTGTTTTTTGGAAGAGGGTGCCAATAGTAAGGCAAGACTTCGCAATGATCCTTGTGTCGGTCCTCAAGGATGTATGCGAAGTATTTTTGAAATTTGTTTGAAAAAAGTAAGTGGTGAGAAGAAACATTTTTTTGTTGAGCAAGCAATCTAAGGGCTACTTACCCTATGTTTGGTCTTTCCTATACTTTATACTTTCATTTAAGGGATGAGACTAACCATACCATTTATGGGTAGGTAGTCTTATCTATTTGACGTTACGGGACATCGAAGGGTCATTGGTGTTATGTTATTTGTTCGAAATAAAAATCCAATTGAAAGTATATGAAGCATCGGCCAACATTTTGCTATTTTTTAAAATATAAATAATTTAGGAGTAAACCATAATATTTTAAAATAGACTTTAAATCGAATATTTATAAAATTCAGGATATCACTGTAAATGAACCTGATATTTTATAAAATCCAATTTTAAAAATAATTTTGAATAGATTGAAAAGTGCGGGCAAATTTTGGGGTACAACAGTTATGATTAAGTTGATATAATTTGCAATATTTGGTATAAAAAGCTTGTAATCTGACTGTAATTGGTTAGATAATTTTAGATTCAGCATACAAAACAGTTGGTTCATAGTACATATCAAAATCTTGAGGTTACATAATAAAAGGTTCAAAGTGCATAACAAAGTACATAATAAAATAGATACCAAAACACTTGGTTCATAATAAAACATATATTTTTTTTTGTTTCATAGTACATAACAAAACATTAGGTTCAACCAAAACAGTTTTGTGTCACTCATGAGTTTTCACTGAGCCATGCTCATTTGGATGTCATCCCATTTCTTCTTCCCACTAGCACTGCCAATAGTTAAGTCTTCTTCGAGAATTACAAATGGATCATTTGGATGCCTTCCAGGTCCCTCTATATCCTTTGTCTTCAAAGTCCTAAGTCTGTCACTTTTTATACTTGGAGATGCAACAATCTTTGACTTTTTCCTTAGTGATATCATTATTTTAACCTGTTATGACAGCAAAGAGTTATCAACTTACATAAACATAGCATGCCAAATAAGTCTATCGGTACAAGTTAGAAAGATACTGGTTTGACAGCAGGTTTTAATACTTTAGGACATTTACCAATAAAGGTTTTGGGAATAGACCTGTTCTTCTTTGCAGGACTAGTATCAATTCTTAATGGTGCAATATCTAGTATATCATCATTATTCAACAAGGCCTCTAATTCATCAGGATCTATACCACAATATATTCACATTGCCTCAGATGAGGTAATAGAAGTTTGTGAAAGGTTTACCCCAGTTTGAGCCTCATTTCCTGCAGTAGGTGCTTGAGCTGCTGCTTCAGTTGGCGTTTCACTTGGTGCTTCATCAGCTTGACTGACATTTCCTCCAGTTGGTGCTTCACTTGGTGCTTTAGTAGCTTGACTGACATTTCTTGCAGTTGGCGCTTCAGTAGCTTGATTGGCATTTCATGCAGTTGGTGCTCCAGTTGGTGCTTTAGTAGCTTGACTGACATCTACAATAGACTTTGTTGCAGTAGACTTTGATTTCTTATATGTGTCTCGTATCTTGGTTGTACCTTTTGGCCTAGCCTGCAACTAACATAATCGTAAAAGGTCATCAAAAATTATACATGAATTTCGGTGTCACGATTGCTATGAAAACATGGAGACAATTGCATACTCTATAGTAAAAGTGCATGATTTTCGGTGTCATATGTACCTTGTGCAGTCAATTTCTAAACCAAATTACTGTAAAGCAAAGTTTTGTAAAGGATGCCATGGGTAAATTTATATGATAATGCAAAATGTTGCAGAACAATAGTTAAATGGTATTAAAATGTCAACATAATCAAACACCAACAAACCATTGTTTCAACATTTTCAAATTCAAAACATTAAAAAAACAAAACAGTTGCTGCTATAACCTATCAACTTAGTTTAACTCAACCACATGTCAAAATTATATTTGGTAGTATGCTATGAAAAATCTATTTATATCTATTAAATTCAATGCATCAGGAAAATATATTATAATCTAATACTATACATTTGGTTTTTAGTGTAAAGTGAGTGCACAACAATGTGAATGAGAGATCAATATTGCTTACAATTTTTTTAAAGGAACCAGTTCACAAAAACTTATATGGTATTTAGTGTATAAAGCCACTCTCTTTTCAAAATGTACTTTTATATGATATAATTAATATCAAATAACGCATATGCCTCACAACATTAATGCTTAGCAAAAGAAAAAATTACTAATTTTAAATATAAGGTCTATGCATGAATGATGCATACCATACATTAGGCATATACAAAAACATACTACTGAACATACTTAACATCATAATTAAGATAAAAACTCATATTGCTAGTTTTCAATACACAAAATCTAGTTATCAATATTCATCTATTAATATACAAAACTATTTTAACTAAGTCCTGCACTTCATGCTACTGCAGATTATGTTAGATGAAATGTTCCCAACATTTAGATGAAGTGATCAATATTAGAATTTTTTTTGAATATGTTATTTGTTATGTTTGATGAAGTGTTTGATACATTTTAAATGAACTGTTCACAACTAACATAACTATTGTTGCAATTTCAATATGACTTTGAGTTTGAGAGAAAAGATATGGTGAATTACATTTGTTTCCATTTTGATAGTAAATAACAGTATAAAAGAAATTTATAGAAGCATTTTGCAAAATGTGTAGAATACCCGTGTTCAAAGATAGTGGGCAAAGCATTAATTTGACGATAGTTATATGAATATGTACCATACCCCTATTAGAAGATACTTGTAAAAGCAGTAAGCAGTAAGTTGACAGTTCAAAGGAAATATGTATTAGTATAAAATAGAATGTTTTATATGAAAAGTGAAAACCTTATAAACTTTATTTATTTTACGGTGTACATAAACAATACTGAAAAATAATGTAAACGATAAAAGAGATATACATGCAAACCGGAAGCAAACATACCTTGTGAATGTCGTAGTAGTACAAGTTATTGTTAAAGCATTCAATGATATGGAAAAAAAGAGATATGTGATTGGTTAAAACATAGATAGGAACACAAAATGGAAAATTTGGAAACACAACAAAAGGAAAATAATGTAACCGAGGTGAGTTGGAGGCAGAAAACCTGGAGTAGAAATAGTTATATGAAATGAAGGAGTGAAAGAGAGAGGAAATGGAAAATGGTAAAGTAGAGAAAACCTAGTATCAAAGCTCCAGCATCCATGAATTGATAAGTACTAATAGCAATGAGTATGTAACATAGACCAAGTATGGCTATTTTATGAAAAATTGTGGATTATACCTGGCGGTACCGAGGTTGTAGCAGGGTTTAGCATATACATATATTTTTAAATGATGGGTAGTAAAATGAATAAAATAGTAAATCCAACTAAAGGCCTCGCAAAGAAATCAAGGAAAAACAATAACCTATTTGTTTCTCATGCTTAAGATGTAACCATTATACATGAAATTTGAAAATCAAAATATTGAGTTTTGGATAAACTGTTTAGTATTGGCAATGAGACACGCATTGAGTTGGCTTAACGAATGAAGTTATATTACAGTAAGTAATATACACAAATATTTGAAACAATATAAGAGAGAATTGAAATAGTGCAGTTAGCAAGATACAAGGACGAGACAGGTAGCAGTTTATGAGTTGTGCATTTCGCTCCTTAACAATCCACAGGTCAACAACACTGATATCAATTTTCCAAATGCTCTACTAATTCTTCACTTATGATAATAGGGGGCTCAGACTTCAAGCTGGACCAAAAACATGGTAAAAGTATTCAAACTGTTGAGTAAGCTTTATTGCATAAAAAACAAGATTTAATGAATAACATACCAAAGAAATAAGCAGTTATTGATAAGCAGAAAACAATAAAGCAATGAAATAGGAAAATGAAGAACAAATTAACATAAGAACGTTATGAACTTAGTAAGTTGTAATGTATAATCCATATTATGTGCAGCTATAACACCAAACGGAAAAAACTCAACTTTTATAGTTCAGCCATACAAAAAACGCAAGTGATTCTGAACATCAAAAGGGTAAAAAAAATGCAGATGAAGATTATGTGTACTGACATGAAAATAAGTTGGAATTGTGTGTACTTACATGAAATTAAGTTGGAAGAAACTAAGTTACATGGTAGACCAACTTAAGTTTTCGACTTGCAAAAGAGTTACATATTTTTGGTTTTAATCTGACAGTGTTATGATGTGTTATATGGTGTTGACAAGTTAAGTCATATAGAGAGGGGAGCTATAGTCAACCTGTGTGTCATTGCATTGATAGACATATGAAAGGAACAACTCAGTAACTGTACTATTAACACAAAACAAAAGTTGTGCTTTCAAAGTATTACAAAGTATTGTGATAGTAAGAGTGATAGAAATTTGAAAAGATTTTGAAATTGATATTGTGATGTGACAAAGTGGAAAAGCTGGAAACAATTGCTATGAAAACAGGGAGGGAATTGCATACTCTATAGTAAAAGTGCACGATTTTTGATGTCATATGTACCTTGTGCAGTCAATTTCAAAACCAATTTATTATAAAACAAAGTTTTTTAAAGGATGTCATATGTAAATTATATGATAATGCAGAATGTTGCAGAACAATAGTTAACTGGTATTAAAATGTCAACATAATCAAACACCAACAAACCATTGTTTCAACATTTTCAAATTTAAAACATAAAAAGACCAAAACAGCTGCTGCTATAGCCTATCAACTTAGTTAAACTCAACCACATATCAAAATGATATTTGATAGTATGCTATGAAAAATCTATTTATATCTATTCAATTCAATGCTTCATGAAAATATATTATAATCTAATACTATACATTTGGTTTTTAGTGTAAAGTGAGTGCACAACAATGTGAATGAGAGATCAATATTGCTTACAATTTTTTTTAAAGGAATTTGTTCACAAAAGCTTATATGGTATTTAGTGTATAGAGTCACTCTCTTTTTAAAGTGTACTTTTATATGATATAATTAATATCAAATAATGCATGACCCTCACAACATTAATGCTTAGCAAATGAAAAAATTACTAATTTTTAATATAAGGTCTATGCATGAATGATGCATACATTGGGCATATAAAAAACATACTACTAAACATACTTAATAGCATAATTAAGATAAAAATTCACATTGCTAATTTCCATTAACATAAAATCTAGTTATCAATATAAATCTATTAATATACAAAACTATTTAAATAAGTCTTGCACATCATGTTAATGCAGATTGTGTTAGATGAAATGTTCTCAACATTTAGATGAAGTGATCAATATTAGAAATTTTTTTGAAAATATTATTTACTATGTTTGATGAAGTGTTTAATACATTTTAAATGAACTGTTCACAATTAACATAAATATTATTCCAATTTCAATATGACCTTGAGTTTGACAGAAAAGATATGGCGAATTACATTTGTTTCCATTTTGATAATAAATAACAACATAAAAAGAGTTTATAGTAGCATTTTGGAAAATGTGTAGCATACCCGTGTTCAAAGATAATGGGCAAAACAGTAGTTTAACCATAGTTATATGAATACGTAGCATACCCCTATTAGAAGATACTTGTAAAAGCAGTAAGAAGTAAGTTGACAGTTCAAAGGAAATATGTACTAGTATAAAAGAGAATGCTTTATATAAAAAGTGAAAACCTTAACATTACAAACTTAATTAATTTTACGATGTACATAATTAATACTGAAAAATAACGCAAACAATAAAAGAGATATACGTGCAAACCGGAATCAAACATACCTTGTGAATGTCGTAGTCGTACAAGTTGTTGTGAAAGCGTTCAATGATCTGGAAAAAAAGAGATATATGATTTGTTAAAACATAGATAGGAATACGAAATGGAAAATTTTGAAACAACAAAAGGAAAATGTTGTAACCAAGGTGAGTTGAAGGCAGAAAACCTGGAGTAGAAATAGCTATAGGAAGTGAAGGAGTGAAAAAGAGAGGAAATGGAAAATGGTAAAGTAGAGAAAACCTAGTATCAAAGTTCCAACATCCATGAATTTATAAGTACTAATAGCAATGAGCATGTAGCATACACCAAGTATGGCTATTTTATGAAAAACTTTGGATTAAAGCTGGCGGAACCGACGTTGTAGTTGGGCTTAGCATACACATATATGTTTAAATGATGGGTAATAAAATAAATAAAATAGTAAATCCAACTAAAGGCCTCGCAAAGAAATCAAGGAAAAACTATAACCTATTTATGTCTCATGCTTAAGATGTAACCATTATACATTAAATTTGAAAATCAAAATATTGAGTTTTGGATAAACTGTTTAGTATTAGCAATGAGACACACATTGAGTTGGCTTAATGAATGAAGCTATAATACAGTAAGTAATATACATAAATATTTGAAACAATATAAGAGAGAATTGAAACAGTGCAGTTAGCAAGATACAGAGATGAGACAGGTAGCATTTTATGAGTTATGCATTTAGCTCCTTAACAATCCACAAGTCATCAACACGAATATCAATTTTCCAAATACTCTACTAATTCTTCAACTCACTTATGAGAATAGGGGGCTCAGACTTCAAGCTTGACCGAAGAACTGGAAAAAGTACTCAAACTGTTGAGTAAGCTTTATTTCATAAAAAACAAGCTTTAATGAATAACATACCAAAGAAATAAGCAGTTATTGATAAGCAGGAAACAACAAAGCAATGAAATAGGAAAATGAAGTGGAGAACAAATTAACATAAGAACGTTATGAAATTAGTAAGTTGTAATGTATAAACCATATTATGTGCAGCTATAACACCAAACGGAAAAAACTCAACTTTTACAGTTTAGCCCTACAAAAAACGCAAGTGATTCTGAACATCAAAAGGGAAAAAAAGAGTGCAGATGAAGATTATGTGTACTGGCATGAAAATAAGTTGGAATTATGTGTACTCACATGAAATTAAGTTGGAAGAAACTAAGTTACATGGTAGACCAGCTTAAGTTTCTGACTTACAAAAGAGTTTCATATTTTTGGTATTAATTTGACAGTGTTATGATGTGTTGTATGGTGTTGACAAGTTAAGTCTTATAGAAATGGGAGTTATGGTCAACCTGTGTGTCACTGCATTGACAGGCATATGAAAGGAACAACTCAGTAACTGTACTATTAACACAAAACAAAAGTTGTGCTTTCAAAGTATTATAAAGTATTGTGATAGAAATTTGAAGAGATTTTGAAATTGATATTGTGATGTGACAAAGTGGAAAAGCTGGAAACAATTGCTATGAAAACAGGGAGAGAATTGCATACTCTATAGTAAAAGTGCACGATTTTTGATGTCATATGTACCTTGTGCAGTCAATATCAAAACCAATTTACTGTAAAACAAAGTTTTTTAAAGGATGTCATTGGTAAATTTATATGATAATGCAGAATATTGCAGAACAATAGTTAGCTAGTATTAAAATGTCAACATAATCAAACACCAATAAACCATTGTTTCAACATTTTCAAATTCAAAACATACAAAAATCAAAACAGTTGCTGCTATAGCCTATCAACTTAGTTAAACTCAACAACATATCAAAATTATATTTGGTAGTATGCTATGAAAAATCTATTTATATCTATTAAATTCAATGCTTCATGAAAATATATTATAATCTAATACTATACATTTGGTTTTTAGTGTAAAGTTAGTGCACAACAATGTGAATGAGAGATCAATATTGCTTACAATTTTTTTAAAGGAATTAGTTCACAAAAGCTTATATGGTATTTAGTGTATAGAGCCGCTCTCTTTTCAAAGTGTACTTTTATATGATATAATTAATATCATATAATGCATAACCTTCACAACATTAATGCTTAGCAAATGAAAAAATTACTGATTTTCAATATAAGGACTATGCATGAATGATGCATACCATACACTAGTCATATACAAAAACATTCTATAGAACATACTTAATAGCATAATTAAGATAAAAACTCACGTTGCTAATTTTCATTAACACAAAATCTTTGTATCGATATTAGGGGTGGCAAAATGGATGGATTGGATGGATATGGATTCGATCCTTAATGGATGGATCAAACCAATCCATTAATCCATTACAATCCATTAAACTCTCTAAATAAAAATCCAATTCAATCCATCGATTAAGGAATAAAATTCATCCAATCCATCCATTAACAAATTTCTGATGGATGGATATCCATCCATCCAGAAGACAATTAAATTTTTTTTTTAAATTTCATAAAAATAATTATTTACGTATTTTAAAATAGTTTTTTCGTTTTTCTGAAAAATAATTGATTTTTCGTTCTTCCGAAAAAAACTCGAATTTTCGTTTTTTCGAAAAAAAACTTGATTTTTTTGTTTCCCACAAAAAAAAACTCAATTTTTTTTCGTTTTTTTCGAAAAAATACTCGACTTTTTTCGTTTTTCTGACAAAAAAACTCAACTTTTTTTGTTTTTCCGAAAAAAACTTGAGTTTTTTCGTTTTCCGGAAAATAACTCGACCTTTTTTCGTTTTTTGAAAAAAACTCGATTTTTTTTCGTTTTTCCGGAAAAAAAAACGATTTTTTTAATTTTCCCCAAAAAATCTCGAGTTTTTTCGTTTTCCCCAAAAAAACACGACTTTTTTCGTTTTTTCGAAAAAAACTCGACTTTTTTCGCTTTTCCGAAAAAAAAACTCGATATTTTAATTTTCCCTAAAAAATCTCGACTTTTTTCGTTTTTCCGAAAAAAACTCGATTTTTTCGTTTTCCCCAAAAAAACTAGATTTTTTTGTTTTTCTGAACAATACAAACTCGACTTTATAGTTTTTTCGGTAAACCTGTTTTTATCGTTTTTCGGAAAAACTCGATTTTTTCGTTTTTTCTGGAAAAAACTCGATTTTTTCGTTTTTCTGAAAAAACTCGATTTTTCCGTTTTTCTGAAAAAACTCGATTTTTTTGTCTTTCCGAAAAAACACGATTTTTCGTTTATTCGAAAAAGCTAGATTTTTATGTTTTCCCGAAAAAACTGGATTTTTTTGTTTTTCGTAAAAACACGATTTTTCGTTTTTTCAGAAAAAACTCGATTTTTTAATTTGCTGAAGAAACTCGATTTTATGTATTTTCATATTTTATTATTTTTAAAAATAATAATTTAAACCATTTAAAGTATAAAATAAAAATAATTCATTGGATTATCAAAATGTGTTGGATGGATTGGATCCATCCATGTATATAAATGGATGGATTTAATCCATCCATTAACTTATTTTTTTTATTTGGTGGATGGATTGAGTGGATTTTTTAGTGGATGGATTGGATGAATTTTAGCTTAATGGATTTAATTGCCACCCCTAATCGATATAAATCAATTAATAAACAAAACTATTTTAATTAAGTCCTGCACCTCATGCTACTGCAGATTGTTATAGACGAAATGTTCCCAACATTAAGATAAAGTGATCAATATTATAAATTTTTTGGAAATTGTTATTTACTATGTTTGATGAAGTGTTTGATACATTTTAAATGAACTGTTCACAACTAACATAACTATTGCTGCAATTTCAATATGACCTTGAGTTTGAAAGAAAATATATGGTGAATTGCATTTGTTTCCATTTTGATAGTAAATAACAGTATAACAGAAGTTTATCGTAGCATTTTACGAAACCTGTAGCATACATGTCTTCAAAGATAATGGGCAAAGCAGAAATTTGACCATAGTTATATGAATATGTAGCATACCCCTATTAAAAGATACTTGTAAAAGCAGTAAGTTGACAGTTCAAAGGAAATATGTATTAGTATAAAAGAGAATGCTTTATATAAAAAGGGAAAACCTTAACATTACAAACCTTATAAACTTTATTTTGCCATATAAATAAAAATTGTCCAGATTGGCCCTCCAATGGATATATTATTATATTTTGCTATATAAAGGCTTGAAGACTCAAAGAGGAAACTGCTAATTCACGTACATATCATTTTGAAAGATTGTCCATAGCTTCTCATTCTCTTTAAGTCTCGAATCTGAATTTACTGTTTACATCCAACTTATGCAGAAGCATTTTCATTGTAAACAAATCTTTATTCAAACTGTGGTTTATTTGTTCCTCAAGAGACCAGTTGGTCAGATTTTTTGAGAAGTTTAGGACTTGCGTGTCTTAAAGGTTGTATTGTTAGTCACTCGCTGTTAGCTTGTGTAGTTGTAATAATCTTGAGATTATTGGTTTAAGACCTCCTTTGAGAGATGCGAAATCACCTTCATCTTCTTGTTATTTATTTTTATTATCAAGAGTGAAGTTATTGTTGCATTAAAGAGGGGATTTGTTTTCTTTGAAAAAATTGTGTTTTAAAAACCATATTCAACCCCCTTTTCTAGTGTTTTTCACACCTTCAATCTCATAGCAAGTGCGTATGAGAAAATGTGCATTAATCTTACAAAACACGGTTTCTCGAAAAACTTTTTTTCCAGTGCGCAATACTCGACCACCAAATCCAAATGATCGTATCATCTGTGTTGGGTGGGTTTCAAATCCGCGGCATTTTTTTCATGTGTATTTGAAACCGGGATGCCTTATACCACTTACATTACTCGAGTGGGCAACTCATCATACAATCCAAGCCGAGAATTGGCTGGACCAATTTATTAAAAGGATGCAAGAGTACAGCAAATTACACAACATTGAAATAGAAAAAAATAAGGAAAAGTGAAAGGGGTACCATCTGTAGATTTGGCTCGCGACAAATATTTTAGTTTATTTAAGTAGTTATTTATCATTTTATTGTATATGACATTTTATTAATGTATTTTGTGGAATAAAAGCATTTTGTAGTTTGACCAAAAAAACTAGAATTCAATACAAGCAGTTACTTCTGTTTCTGTTTCTATTTTTTAATGCCATGGACGTTTTAGGAGATGCAACTCCAAAATAAATAAGGTTGGTTCTGGAGTTACGTCTTCGGTACATTCTTTGTCAGCATATAGGATTTGTGAGGTCCATAATAGCATCTCACTACTATAAATAAGCTCACTTGTCATATTGTTTCATATCTAAACACAAAAAACCAGAATGAACATCATATGGAATGTTGAAAATGTTCACTTTACCGGCAATACACAATCCTCAGAATTTAAGATCAACGAGTACAGCCCTCTCGAAGATCTGCAATACATATTGCAAAACCTTCTACCATATGATGACAATCGCAAAATTATGAAGATTGAGTACTGCTCACCATCCGTTAACAACGAAGGAACGCTTGAGTTTATCAACCATGAGCAGAAGATGGGCGCTGATTTACGAGCTATGCGGAATACTTTTTCACGTTTAGAATCAAAAGTTCCGATCGAGTTGGATGCGACTGTTTTGAGATTAATCGATGACATTATCAAGATGTTGCAACGCCCACCTGGATGTTGAAGTGAAATGTTTGATCTGCGTTAAAATCTCTTATGTATTACTATTACTTATTTTATGATATTAATGGTATTTTGATTTTGTGATGTTGGTGTATTTCAATTCTGTTTTACTGCATTTTGTAAAACATTATTCTGAAAATACATAATTGGTTTTATATCAAAACTACATCTCTAGAAAAGTTTATGTTTTATTACATTTTGGTGCGTCCCAGAGTTGTATCTCCAAAATTTGAAGATATATAGGTATTTTCACACGGTGCGCTAGAAAAAGATAAGGTGTGTTAAAAAATTTCCTAAAGGAAAAGACACATTTACTATTAACTCAATATCAACTCAATTGATGGTAATGTTGTTATTAAATTTAAGAGTAAGAATGATGGTAATGTTGTTCTTAAATTTAAGATTTAAGAGTAAGAATGTGCAACTATGAAAATTCACTATGATCGACCAATAATAAATATGGTTTCCAATATTAACATTTACCAAACTTAAACTTTAAGGACCTGTTATGTGCACAGGATATGATAGAGACGTGATAGGATATCAAGCAAAATAAAGGTAGGATATGATACAGACATGATAAGATTTATCCTATCATATGTTTGATTCACCACCATAATATATATATATATATATATATATATATATATATATATATATATATATATATATATATATATATATATATATATATATATATATATATATATATATATATATATATATATATATATATATATAAAGTAATTTTTATTTATATTTTGTTATATCTAATTTTTTATTTTAAATTATATTTTATAGGGGCAAAATTAGTAAATCACTTTCTTATCCTATCCTTTCGGATTCTAACCCAGCTCATATTTAGGATAAAAATTTGAACTAGTGAGACAAGATAGGATAAGTTTCAGAGTTAACTTATCCTATCATGTTGTGTCAGCAAACACTGATTGAGATATGATATAATACCTATATCATATTCTGCCTTTTATCCTGCGCACCACACGGGCCCTAAAGACTTCTGTTTTTTTAACTGATTTAGTATTTATATTTGCCTTCTTTTTATGTGATTTAGTATTTAGATTTGACTTCTTTTCATGTCTTATAGTTTTCATGTTTCTTTAATTAAAAAAATTGAATTTTTATTTTATTTAGTCCTCCTACCTTTTTGTTTTGTTTTGTTTTTATATATTTAATGTATTCTAGCTTTATAAAAAAATCGAAGCGAAATGATCTGTCCTCCAAATGGTTATTAAACTTGTTTTGTAAATTAATTTTCCTAATTTGTTTACTTTGAATAAGTTTTGTAAAATTGCTTTTTAATTTTTAAAATTTAAAAATTATAAATTTATTTGATAGTCAATTTTTACAAAATTATTTGCTATTAAAAAATTTTAAAACTAAAATAAAATCTTAAATTTTAAATTTTAAAAATTAGAAAGAAAGAAAAAACAAAAAAATGTAATAGACTTTTCATTAATAACAAATTTATAATATTATGTAACTTCAAAACAATTTCAAAAATAAGATTATCAAACATATTTTTTTTATCCTGTACCTTAACTATTTTTTAAAATTACTTATAAAATAATTTTTAAAAATTAAAAACTAAAACTCATTCAAACCAATTCTTCAATTTTGAAGGATATATTAGAATCCAAGTAAATGATATGGATTCATATCATCGGATCTTGATTTCAATTAACTCAAGTTATTTCTCATTTGTTACTATAGGTATGATTTTTATTAGTTATATATTATTGGAGGTATGGTTTTTATTAGTTTTATATTACTATTGATCAGATAATATTAGGGTATATGTATTATGAATGATAACTACAATGTCCCTTTCTATTTCTTTTCTAAAACTCATAGGGACAAGACAACCCAACTAAGTATGTATTTAATTTTACCATAGAAAAAAAATGATTATGTTGCCCCAAAAGAATTGTGATTATGTAAAACATATATATAATTTATTTGAGTTATCTATATTCAAATAGACCACGTAAAAATGACTTATTAAATTTATTAAATACGCATTCAATTACAGAACCCAAAAAAAAAAAAAATACTCTAATTCTCAGAGGTTAGATAGCCCGTCTCAGCAAGTAACATATTATGGGACGCTATGTCTTTATCACAAACAATTATAATTGAGAACAAATGTATTAATACTTGCAATAAGCTAACTTTTCACGCCGGGTGTGATAATAGCACAGAAAACAACGACTGTGTTGGACTGAAAGGAGTGTTATAGTGATCTAGATCATCTCCTATGTAATTTACACGTGAGGGTAAAATGCAATTTTTCACCGTTCAAATTAAATGTGACACTAAAATTATCATGTATTTCTCTTTCAAGTGATAGGTAAGAGATCACACTTTACATTCCCATAAGATTAACTGAGAATCTAAAATAATCATGCGTTTCTCTCTCAAGTGGTTGGTAAGATATCACACTTAACCTTCTCATAAGATGGTCTATTCATATTTTAAGTGATGTAGCTTCACTCAAATGAGAAAATGAAAAGGAAGCAGTTTTAAGTGCGTGTTTGGAAACGTGGTGGGCCACCGCCACCTCACTTTTCATACCCTTTCCACCATGATTTTTCCAGAACTCCAAACATAGGCTAAATATGGCAAGTTGGAATTACTAAACTACAAATGCCTTAACCTCAAGCATAAGAACATCACAAATGCTGAAGCACGTCACAAAATTATCTCTAAATGATAGTGTAATTCAAGAAAATGTACAAACTGTTATTGATTTCCTTATACAGGTTTGGCTTTGAATTTAGAATACCCAAACCAAGACTTCAGACTTCCCAAATTCAAGGCCAAAAATGTGGTGTTATTACATCTCATTTTATTCCTAATTCACATGGAGGACAATTCCGATTATACTCCCTAGAAGTTAGCTTTCTTGTGTATGTTTCCATTCTGAAATAGCCCATCTGTTTGCAAATCAACATTTCAACAACTGGTTACATATCACATTAATTGAACACGTCAGTAACATTCTACTTAACTATATTGACCTTAGTTTCCAAGGGATTCCCACTATTTTGACCTTAGTTTCCAAGGGATTCCCCTACTCCTCGGCTTGTTTGTTTTGTTTTAAACATCGCCAAACAGATTAATTTAAAGGACAGACCTACCACTAGTAGAGACACCTAAGTAAGGAATGGTATACGTATGACTTACCATTTCTACATTGCAAAGAAACACAATTAGCTAAACTGTTTTGCACTTGCTAAGTTGGGGGAAAAAGGCGATCAGAGATTATTGTAGCCCGTATATGAGGATATTTGTTTTAGATGAGTAAAAGGTTCCACATAATTTTATTTTTAATGTCAAATTGTTAGTACCTAGTTACTAGTATTATTTTTTTCTCCTTTGTCAGGGATTAAATCCATGACCTCCAACTCCTTTAACCCTAAGCTTAACAACCAGTTGAGATACCCTTCACTCAAATTCCACATGATATGATCAATTCTTTTGTCTACTCTACACTGGAATAAGCACCAAAGTAGTAACAGCAGGAGACACAAAAAGATGTGAAAACCGCATATTTTATGGTAAATGCACGGTGATGTGATTAATGATTGAGGGTACAAAATCTGCAAACAATATGACTTTCATTCTAAAGTGCAATCACCTTCCAAAAACCAATCTTCTCAACCAGGAACTAACTTAGTATAGACTTATGTAACAGGGAGTATCCAGAATCCTATTACCATTTACCAGTCAAGAAGTTCCAGAAACAATTCACAAATATGTTTGGGAAGTATGTGATATTTCTAGGATTTAGGATCTAATGGTGGTTTATAAAAGTAAAACATAACCCCCGGGGAAACAGGAAGGATAATTATTCATTGACAAAAAACTAAATCATACTTTTAAGAAGAGCATATACAGCAACACCAAAAAGATACTCTCATACCTTGAAAAACTTGAAAACCCTATTGACCAGTCTTCAAATTTATACTTACAAAAGTATATTGGTTCCTAGAAGAGAATCATAAGGAAACAAAAACAATATTCAAATGTCACGAGTTTAATTTATACAACATATATTTATAATGTTACCTGAGAATTTACAAAAACAATCACTACCAATTTTTCATTGCAGACACTAAGTCAAATTTAAAGCAAGAATAGAGAAAAACAAAACACTAACATAGTATCTTTGTACCGCCCAGGATGTTCAAAAACAACCCACAAGCCAGTTTGTTGAATGATAGTTTTGAGGCATTTTAGGTTCCAGTCCGTACATTAAACCTTAAGAGCTTTGCTAACACTGCCAAGACAATTCTTAGATGAAATGAAATAGAAACTGATTATATAAGAATGATACACAACTTGACCAACAATACTTTCCCCGACTCGTTCATGCTTCAGAGAGAGTAAAACTTAAGGCCAAAAAACATTTGAAACGCTAAAAATATATGAAACTAATTCGACTAATGGTCATAAGCATATACTTGTAAGTAACAGTTAAAAGAGAAAAATAAACATCATAAATTGCAACACAGATATAATTACGAGCATGTTTGGTCAAACAACGACATTGCATAGTTGTGGAATTTAGAGTACAAAAGCTATACACAAAAAGAGAAGTAGAAGCCTAAAGGAAATATATTGCGGCATGATGTAACCATTATTTTCGATGTATTGAATTTCTATACCACCTTATGTATTCACATACCAACATGAGCATTCTACATTAACACATGCACCATAAGATGAAATGGGAAACAACTTGAGTTCGGCAGTGCTAAAAAAAATCTCATGACCTAAACCAACTAGACCTATGGAAATTAGAAATTTCAACCTAAAAAAGTACAAACATGCGAATAATGCAAAAAGGAGAGACAACAGCATACACAACTTATGAAAACAGAGAATCTCTCAAGACCTTTCGATCATGCTAACAGATCGAGCCAACCGAAGAGTAAGGCTACCTCCATGCACACTTGCCTCTGTCTCAATAGGTTCACACTCATATTGCTTCCTGCACCCGGGACAACGAGCATCCTGCTCAAGAATCCTCTTGTGGCAAAAGAGACAAAGCCGAAAACCACAATTGCACGGAAGAAAACTTGTGTCCGTTAGATCAAGATCCTCACAACAAATTGGACAAGGGGATGGCACAGAGGTGCGAGACCAGGGAACCCCTCCTCCAAAACACCGGTCTGGATTCGGCATACTATGCTGTTTTGAAAGATTGGGCAATGTCTGCGGACGAAGAGCATCATCCACCCTCCAAGCTCTAGCATTGCCAGAGCCCCAAGGAACCATCCCAGCACTACATAGTTTGGAATTTGGGTATCCTAAACTTGCACCACGAGTCAATTCACGTGATAAATCCGTTTCCACAACGGGTTCATCGTGTGAAGAGGTTTCGTGCTTGTCATCAGCGGCTAAAGCATCTGCCACAGCCTCCCAATCATCCAAGCATCCATCATCTTCTTCTTCTACCTCTTCATCATTATTATCCTCTTCCTCTTCCGTAACATTCCCAGAGAAACACCCACCACTGCTAGAACTACTACTGCTGCTTCTACCGCTGCTGCTGCTACCCGTGAAATTTGTCCCAGAATCAGTACCACCACATAAGACACTACAATTTGGACTGATAGGACTGTTCGACGGCGTTTCCGAATCACTGTCTTGATGGATCCCATCCTCTTCACCTCTCCGCCTCGTCTCCACTTTCTCCAATTCCTGTTTTCCACGTTTACCCATAGGCGACGAAGGCAGGTGGATATCATCATCCATTCCATCCTTACACCCCTTATTCTTTGCAGCACCTAACAAAAATCATAACCAATAGAAGAAAATCATCACAGCAATAGATTAACACAAAAATCGATTTTCACATCACACATACCTTGAGATAACCATTGTTCGCGACGCGCATCAATCTTATACTGCTTCAATTTCGCAGACCTGTTGGTCTGAGATTCAAACAACATAACCACTGAGTTTCGATTGACAAATAAAATGCATGTGACAACGAAAATTGAAAGAAAAAAAAAACGGAGTTAGAATCAAATTCATACCCTCTTCTTCTTGCCTGGGTTCTTGGTGTTTGCGGCGGAAGGAATCGGAGCAGCAGAGATTGAATCAGAAACCATGGCTGAACCTTGGGATTTGATTTTTCAAAGAGATTTGCAAAAACCCTAATTTGCGAGGAAAATGAAACGATAGAAAATTCTAGAGAGAGAACGATAGAAAACTTTGAGAGAGAACAAAAATGGATCACGGTAACTACTCTGATCCTTACGCCCTTTTTTTGGCTCACAAAGAGGGTCCGTGTGGATTTATTGGAGTCTTAATTACTGAATTACCCTTTCTTTGTAATAATATTCAAGCAGATTGACTTAACGATTTGTTGAAATTTGACAAGTTTAGGGTTATAAATGTAAATGACGCAAGTGGAGAGGAATGTAACACGACGTCGTCTAATTTGCTGATATACGCAAGTTAATTTTAACCTATCGTTTTTATTCATTAGACTGACGCTATTATTAATTACTTTTACATGTATTCACAAAAACAAAAATTATTTTTGGGAATTTTTTTAAAATGAAATATGTTTTGGGCCAAAGCTATAAGTCTATAACTAATCTCTTGAAAAATTCTCTAAATAACCACACTTTTAAAATATTTATCAATCTAACAACTTTTAGGCTATGTTTGGGAGTTTGGAGGGGAGGGGAAGACTTCCAAAAATGAAATTTTAAAAAAATATAAAAAAATATTTGACATTTTTTAAAAAAATGATTTTGTTTAGAATGATAAAAGAGTCATTAACATTACTAAATTTTTAATTTTCACAATACTATAACAACCTAAAAGATATTTGGAAAATTTATTTAAACCCTTCAAAACCCTCCAAAATCCTCATTCAATACAATTTTTGAGTTCCCCCATTTTATGGGGTTTTTGGTGTTATTAATAAACTCAAACCCTCCAAAACCCTCCAACCCAAAATCCTTTTAACCTTTTCACCCAATTCTTCCTATTTTCCAAAGCACTCCCCTCCCTTCCCCTCCAAACTCCCAAACATACCCTTAAAAAACAAAAAAATTCGCCATGCAGAGAATGAGAATGTACCACTCTGTGTGGCGCATGCACTTAATTTATAGAGAAATCATCACACTACAAAGCGCATGCTCCTTTATCATATGTGGCGTGTGCACTTAAAGTTTAAGGGTCGTAGCTGTTCAGTGTGGGTACTAGTTATTTTAAATTTTTTATAAATACAACCATCCTTCTTCACCATTTTCCACTTATCTCCTAATTTCATTCTTAAAAATGTCTTCTAGTACCCTTCTCATGTTTTCAATGATCAAAAGAGATGCTCATCTTTTTTTTTCGACAACAAAGTATGCGATGAAGATCAAACTTTGGAACCTCTTAGTTTTTATGATGTGCTCAGTTGTTCAATTTTTTTCCTTGTTGTTGTTGTTTGTGTGGTTGCGTTAAGTATGTTGTACCTGAATGTTTAATGGAAAATGAAATGAATGTCTAATTTAAATTGAAATTTCTTGGTTAAAAAAAATAAAATACATATTAAGATTGACATGAAAATTTATGTTGCAGAGCTAGACCTAATATTTTGACAATTTTTTCGATTGTGTCGGGGTTGACGGCATATACGGCATAATCCAATCATTTTATTTGTCGTATCCATTTCAGTTCGAGTACGGGTGTTGTTAGGGAGGCCCTTTTTCTTCCTTCGCATTTGGTCATTATGCCAAACAATGTCCCCTTGATAAGCTGACAATAATCCTCCTTTGCCACCACCGAGAACGTATTGACATACACATTTAATACGTTTTCAACATTGTACACGAGGGATATATGTCTTCTAGGATCCATGTGAGAATATGCACATGTTGCTATGACGTGGGAGTAAGACATACAAAATGCTTGGAACTTTCCATAGTCGCACCAAAGTCTATCTAGTTCGGCACGATAGTACTCCCTTTACCTACCCTCATTATGATCCATTGTGTCATGTGCATTGAACCAACACTATAACACCATGTGTGTTAGTTGTAACACCCTTCTAAACCACAAATATTCGCAGTATAATATGAATTAAATCAAAACAAAATCACCAACCAGGGTGTCACATCGTCATAGGAACTTTACATTGATTGTCTTGCTCCGTAACACGGGTTCTCAACATTTTTGTAAACTAAATTTCATTTATCATCACAAAAAAATTAGATTATCTCGCAGTGAAAATCACAATTTAAAACATCTTTAATAATCTTCATAAAACATCAATCGAACTTCACGTTTCACGAGTTATAACTCAAAACATCAAAATTCTTTGAAAGGTAATTTATCAAAATGCAAATCAAATTCAAATAATCAAAAGAGAACATAATAGTTCCAAAACATAACGACTCTAACACCGATGTTACATATCAGATCAAGACTCCCTTCAATCCAAACAAACGATCAACGGGCGCCATGAAGTTATCCTCTAACTTCAACAGACTACTCCTGAATACATGCGCGTTACCCACGTGGAGACAACATTCAAACATAAAGGGTGAGTAAATCGCAATTATTACAAAAAGCATAAGTAATATATATTGGCCAAGGCATACTCAACAATTGCCTACTATTCATATCAAAACACCCCAGCTCAGGAATTAAATCAAATCGTCACAATTCAAGAATCAAAATCAAACACAAGTGCAACTTCATAAGATCATCACTGATGACTTAGTCATCGTTATCTCCAAAGATCCCCACCAATAGGATCAATTTTCGCTTGGAACCAGAGCACATCATAATTTGCACTCAATCCACACAATGGGATTGAGGCCAACACTAGACTATAGCGTCATATCATCACTGGATAAATATCCTGCAAACTGCATTGGACAAAAGTCCTTACAAATTCCAGGAATGCATGATGCATGACACAAAACAATTACAACCACGGCTAGTCAAACGCATCATCATTCATCATATTTCATCATATTCATCATCACATACGTCATAACATATATATCATCATAACAACATCAAAACTTCATAGAATACAAGTCAAATAACAACAAGACATGGCTAATTCAATTCTCATTATAGAAGGCATACTTACAATTATTTTATCGTAAAACATCATCATCCCATCATAAAGAAAATACTAGACACTACAATCTACAACTCATTTTACCCCTCAGGGTATAGATTATTTTATTAGTTCTCTTATTTTTCGAACAACGCGTCAAACAGAGTTCGGGAACTCAAGTTACGGCCTCTATAATTTTCCTAGTTTAGGTACCATTCTCCCAGCGACTCCCTCCTTTGCCCGGCGAAAGAAGTAAGTAGCCAACATCTAATTTTTCCTAGGTCATTTGCTCATCGAGTCCCCCCTTTTGCCTGACAACCATGCACTTGACTGAGGCTCGCCCAGCCAACTTATGGGTGAATCGTACTAGTGGCCTTTGCCTCCACTCGCCTCCCCACTCGCCAAGCGGGTCCTGTTTTGATCGACTCACCTGGTGACCCAATTGATTCGTGATTGGTCACCATTTCTACCTAATTTCTATCATGAATTCGGTCTAAATTTGTTGATTCGGTAACACTTTGATCAATGTTTTATTGTTTTTGTTTAAGTATTTCATGTTTGATTGTTTTTATGTTTACTTTGCATTATGTTTTAATTTAAGTTATTTAGATGCTTTTTATGCCGTTTGGTTAGTTGTGTACGAATTTTAGGTTTGAACAAGTCATCTTAAGTGTCAAAGCAACTATGAAGGAAGGAGAGGCAAGAGAAAGATGAAAATTCAAGGTTCTGGGGTCTAACACGGCCGCCCGTGCTTCCACGCACGGCCCGTGTCAGGAGAATGGCAATCTCCATACAAAATCCAGGGACCATGCACGGCCGCCCGTGCTTCCACGCACGGCCCGTGTCAGGATGGCTGGGAGCAAAAATAAAAATAAAGAGCAGCACGGCCGCCCGTGCGTCCAAGCACGGCCAGTGCTGCTGTGAGCGTGAAAACTTCCAATTTTAGGGCTTTTTCACTAAATCTCCACCTTGAGGGTACTTTAGACATTTCAATTGCTTGAGATTTGTACCTAGACTATTTAGTTGAGTTTGAGAGAATTATTTTGGGACTTTTGCATCATACGATAGAAAATCACAGAAGAGAGAAGATAGCTTCATCAAGGGTTTCGGAGACGGAGAGATTCAACGGTGGACACCATTGAAGATCAAAGTTCCCAATTATCTTTGTAATGTCTAAATTCTTTACTTTGTCTTTCTTGAATATTATGAGAGGCTAAACCCCCCATTGCTAGGGGGTGGTCCTGATTTGGTTTTGTAATAACGATGAATTTTTGATTTCGTCAATACATTAGTTTATGATTTTCAGTTAAATTATGCAATGTTCTTCTTGTTTTCTTTATCGGTCAAATAAGGATTAATCTATGGCTAACAAATACAGGACTGTAGTTGTTAGGGTTTGTGCATAATTTGATTATAGTAGATATCACCTAGGACTAGGGATACCCTATAACACATAATCTTGATTATATAAAAGCTTGGTTTCAATTTAGGTTCCTAAGGACTTAGGATTTAGGTTGGAAGACCAAAGGTTTTCTCACTAAGGACTTAGGAGGAAACACCCTAAGGATGTGGTAACTGAATGTTATGAACTTGTTGAAGAGATCTTAATTCTGAAGTGTTGCATGCCAAATCAACCACTCACCCTAGCATCTCATATATTTGATAACAAAAATCACTTTATTTTTCTCATTATTTTTCTTTGCAAGGACTCAATCCACAAAAACAAAATATTAATCTTTTGTTCAATTGAATCATATTTTACGAATCTGTATTTCCTACGCAGTCCTTGAGATCGACATTCGGGGAATTTCCCCTATTATTACTACAGAGGCAAAAATAGTACACTTGCTATTTTTCCGATCAAGTTTTTGGCGTCGTTGCCGGTGACTGCCAAAATACAGATTTTTAACTTAAGTTCAATTGAAATTTTGTTGCTCTGCCACTAAAATTTTATTTTCTGCATTTTTAATTTTTTGTATTATTCTAATAATTATCTAATCTGTTTATGCGAGGTAAGGCCTCAGCTGAATTTCTTTTTGACGCAGAAATTGAAAGAACCTTGCACGCAAGGCGCAGACAAGCTCGTCGAGAAAAACTGAAATCTGAAGAAGAGATTATTTCAGTTCATTCTTGTTCAGATTCTGAAAGTGAAGAAGAAGTTATGGGCGAGAATCCACCGCCACCTGAGAGGCTTCTCGGAGACTATGGTGCTACGAACACACCGGGTGGTAGACTAACAATTGTCAACCAACCGGTAAATGCGACAAATTTTCAATTGCATCCGAGTACAATAAATCAGCTGGAACGAAAACCTTTCACCGGAAAGGTTAATGAAGATGCAAACAAGCACCTACAGAGATTTCTGACCATGAGTACAACTCTAAAAATTGAAGGGCATACAGAAGAGACATAGAAGCTGAGAATGTTCCCGTTCACATTAGCCGAGGAAGCAGAAGAGTGGTTCTATTCTCTTCCAGCAGGTAGTATCACATCATGGGAAGAGATGGAGAAGGCTTTCTTTAATGAGTATTTTCCCGCATCTGTATTTATAAGGAAGAGGTATGATATCTTGAACTTCAAGCAGAAAGAGGGTAAACCTTTAGGAGATGCCTACAAAAGATTCAAAAGAATTCTAGTAGCATGTCCCACTCATAATATGGACAAGACTGAACAAATGCAAGTATTTGTCAATGGGCTCAGAATGAAAACAAAGCAATTGATTGATACAGCAACTGGAGGCTCAACAAATTTCACAACAGCCTCCGGCATCATCAAAATCATTGAAGCAATAGCTGCAAATGAACATTTGGAGTTGTATGATAGGTGTGCTAGCAAACCGGAGGGAATCATTGACCTTAAATTGGAAACTTCAAAAATCCGGGTTGAAGATGCTATAGCTGCAGAAGTTGAAAAGAGACTGAAGGCTATGAACATAGGTACACAACAGGTGGCTCAAGTTCAACAAGCTCAACCTGTAAGTTGTGAAATTTGCCAAGGTCCTCACCAAACTGTATACTGTGTTGCTACGCCCAAGCAGATTGAAGAAATCAAATTCCTAAGACAAAACAATCCGTATTCTAACACCTATAATCCATGGTGGAAGAATCATCCCAACTTTGCTTGGAAAGATCAACAACAAATTCCTCAGAAGGCGGAGTGGGAAGTAGCTATTGAGAGATTGGTTGGACAATGCTCTCTGTTTCAAGAAGAAACTAGAAACAACCATAGGAACACCACAACTTCGACAAAAAACCTGGAAAGTCAAGTGGGTCAAATAGCACGGCATCTCACTCTACAGGCACAAGGTACCTTTCCGAGTTCAACTGTGAAAAATCCGAAAGACGAAGAGAAGATTAATGCTGTTACTACAAGGAGTAAGAAAGTGGCAGAACCGGAAAAAGAAAAAGAGGAAATAGATGATCCCTTGGTGATTGAGGTAGATTTGGAGATAAGAGAGAATGTGAAAAAGCCCGAAATTGTGATACCACCGGTTAAGCAACTTGAAGAGAAAAATAAGAAAGATGCTAAACCGGCAATCAAGCTTCCTTTTCCTTCTAGAGTGACAAAGAAAAATTCAACAGAAAAGGATTTTGAGAAGTTTGCAGCCTTGTTTAAAAAATTAGAGGTTAATCTACCTTTCTTTGAAGCACTTGAGCAAATGCCTTTGTACAAGAAGTTTATGAAGGAGGTTATCGGTAAAAAGAGGCCAATGGGGGGAGAACCAGAAATTGCAACAGAAAAGTGTAGTATAGTCTCTCCAGCAAGGAAGATCCCCATCAAGAAGAAAGACCCTGGAGCGGCGGCGATACCATGCACTATCAAGAACAGAATGTTTAAAAAGGTACTCATTGATTTGGGTTCTAGTGTGAGTTTAATGCCACTATCTATCTTTGAAAAGCTTGAATTGGGAAAGATAAGTGAAAGTGAGACAAAGTAGAAGTTCGCTGATCACACCATCAAGAAATCATATGGGATAGCTGAAGACGTGTTGGTGGAGATTGACAAGTTTGTATTCCGTGTTGACTTCCACATCATGGACATTCCTGAAGATGAAGAAACTCCTATCCTTCTTGGGAGACCATTTTTGTTGACAAGTCGTTGCAACTTTGACATTGAGAAAGGGACTCTGACAGTGAAAGCCTTTAATGAAGAAGTAACCTTAAAGATGCTAGAAGTCAAGAAACAAAGTGAAGGTGTACATAATCAAGCTTCTGTTGGTATGATCGAAAGTGAGGGAGAATACAAAAGCCCTGAACATCTCCAGGAAAAAGTTTCAAGCATAGCTTCTCAGGTGGAACTAGCTCATGTTGCTATCAAAAGTCCTAAGGTCGCTATAGAAGTTAAGAAGAAAAAGAAAGAAGAAAACCAAGGTGAGAAGATGAAGTTTGAAAGTAAGTTAAAGAGAAAAGTGGTCCATGCCTTTCATCTTCATGAGTTCTTGGTGGAGAAATTAACAAGCAACAAAGTTTGGAAAAGGAAATACCCTCCATAATAAAGGGTAATGGACCGTCGAGCCATGCGACGTTAAACGAAGCGCTTCGTGGGAGGCAACCCACAGTTTTAATAATTTATTTCTCTGTTTGTTTATTTTATATTCAGGAAATAAAAGAGGGCATTTCTAGTGAAAGCTCGAAAGTGATCATTGGAGTGCAATACCCTCTGTAAGTAACCTCTCCAAGGCTTGTTCTAAAACATTGAGGACAATGTTTGGTTCAAGTGTGGGAGGGGTTCTTTTCATTTGCTTTTAATTGTTTTCCATTTTTGTTTTTGCTTGTGTGTTATGTTGACATTGTGTTATAGATCAACTTATGGATGCCAAATGAATGATGAATGGTATTTAGTGGATGAAAGGTGCAACCTGAACCTATTCCCCCGAGGCACCCTGGAAGTTGATGCAGCCGAAAGAAAAGTAACTGTTGGACGCAACTTGCTGATACTGGACAAAGAGGATTGTATGGTGTACCTACGCCGGAAAGAAGCCACATGACACGAGGAGTGCTTTGGAACCTGTAAGCTTACCCAACATGGTGAGGTTATAAAAAGCCAAACACAACAGATTATCATCATGAGAGTTCATTCAGGTATGACTTTATCATTCTGATTTTGCGTATGTTCTACTGACACAACATAATATGAGGACACACACTGAGGCATTTGTTTGTTTTACCACCTGAGCCTTTCTAGCCATCGAAATTATATGTTTATCCGTTGTTACCCCAGTTGAGCCATATCCTTTTGTTTGTTATAACCATATATGTAACCCGCATCCAAACACTTCCAATCCTTGCTCGGCATAAATGTTGTGGTTTTCAGAGTTGTACTAAAATCTAAGTTTGGGGTAGTAATCATCAAAGAAGAGGGCAAGTAAAAAAAATGAAAATAAAAATTTTGAGACATATGAATGTATGTCCCATTAAAAAAATAAAGAAAGAGAAAAACTTGCCCGAATGAAAGACTCAGTTACATTAAGCACTCACGGAAGAATGAGTGAAGCAAAAGAGTCTAAGTCGAATAAATTCCCAATGTAACAAGTCGAGCACAATTACGAGAAACACAACATGAATGTTGAACCCAAAACCAATTGTTTATCCATTTCCTTGTGTATCCCACCGTACCTAAACCCCATTACAACCCAGAAGACCTCGAAAAGTGTGTGAACTTTGTTAGTGTAGTGTAGGTAGAATTTATTCAAAATTAAGAGTTGATATTGCATGCCTTTATTTTGTGAGTGCAAAAACACTTTAACCCTGAGAGATTTAGCGAGAAGTGTGAAAAAGCTTGCAGGTAAAAAGGTACTCTGATGTGGAAGTGTGGTAGGAAGTTTGGTTCGGCAAGCCAGAGATTCTAATAGAAAGGTAGACGCAAGTTGCGAATAACATCGGCAGTGTTGTGGAAAGAAAAATCCAGGGTGACCTCTGTTTGGTCTCTTGCATCGCTTGAGGACAAGCAATGAGATAAGTTTGGGGTTGTGATCGGTCACCATTTCTACCTAATTTATATCATGGATTCGGTCTAAATTTGTTGATTCGGTAACACTTTGATCAATGTTTTATTGTTTTTGTTTAAGTATTTCATGTTTGATTATTTTTATGTTTACTTTGCATTATGTTTTAATTTAAGTTATTTAGATGCTTTTTATGCCATTTGGTTAGTTGTGTACGAATTTCAGGTTTGAACAAGTCATCTTAAGTGTCAAAGCAACTATGAAGGAAGGAGAGGCAAGAGAAAGATGAAAATTCAAGGTTTTGGGGTCTAACACGGCCGCTCGTGCTTCCACGCGCGACCCGTGTCAGGAGAATGGCACTCTCCATACAAAATCCAGGGACCACGCACGGCCGCCCATGCTTCCATGCACGGCCCGTGTCAGGATGGCTGGAAGCAAAAATAAAAATAAAGAGCAGCACGGCCGCCCGTGCGTCCAAGCACGGCCAGTGCTGCTGTGAGCGTGAAAACTTCCAATTTTAGGGCTTTTTCACTAAATCTCCACCTTGAGGGTACTTTAGACATTTCAATTGCCTGAGATTTGTACCTAGACTATTTAGTTGAGTTTGAGAGAATTATTTTGGGACTTTTGCATCATACGATAGAAAATCACAGATGAGAGAAGATAGTTTCATCAAGGGTTTCGGAGACGGAGAGATTCAACGGTGGACACCATTGAAGATCAAAGTTCCCAATTATCTTTGTAATGTCTAAATTCTTTACTTTGTCTTTATTGAATATTATGAGAGGCTAAACCCCCCATTGCTAGGGGGTGGTCCTGATTTGGTTTTGTAATAACGATGAATTTTTGATTTCGTCAATACATTGGTTTATGATTTTCAGTTAAATTATGCAATGTTCTTCTTGTTTTCTTTATCGGTCAAATAAGGATTAATCTATGACTAACAAATACAGGACTGTAGTTGTTAGGGTTTGTGCATAATTTGATTATAGTAGATATCACCTAGGACTAGGGATACCCTATAACTACCACATAATCTTGATTATATAAAAGCTTGGTTTCAATTTAGGTTCCTAAGGACTTAGGATTTAGGTTGGAAGACCAAAGGTTTTCTCACTAAGGACTTAGGAGGAAACACCCTAAGGATGTGGTAACTGAATGTTATGAACTTGTTGAAGAGATCTTAATTCTGAAGTGTTGCATGCCAAATCAACCACTCACCCTAGCATCTCATATATTTGATAACAAAAATCACTTTATTTTTCTCATTATTTTTCTTTGCAAGGATTCAATCCACAAAAACAAAACATTAATCTTTTGTTCAATTGAATCATATTTTACGAATCTGTATTTCCTACGCAGTCCTTGAGATCGACATTCGGGGAATTTCCCCTATTATTACTACAGAGGCAAAAATAGTACACTTGCTATTTTTCCGATCAATTCGCCCGAAGAATCAGCGCGAACGTGGTTTTCCTGCATAAAACCAGTCCAAATTCTTGCGATTTCCTCACTTAACAAACCTTAAATCATCATCTAAACATAGCGTCTCATCGTATAATCACAACTCAGGTATTACACATTATAGGTATCATTCTATTGCAAATTCATACCACTGATTCCTCAATATCCTTCACAACCATCAACAATTTATCATAACCCTAAAACCTTCAAACTAATCCTACACATTATATGAAATGTTGGGCTTTCTGTTCTTCCACAATTCATAAGGAGTCTTATTTAGAATAGGTCTGATAGAGATTCTATTCTGAATATAACACGGAGTGTTTATTGCTTCTGCCCAGAAATGCTTAGCCATATTGGTTTCATTGATCATGGTTCTGGCCATTTCTTGTAGAGTCCTATTCTTTCGCTCTACAACTCCATTTTGCTGTGGAGTTCTAGGACAAGAGAAACCATGGGCAATACCATTTTCTTTGAAGAACTCCTCAAAGAATCTGTTCTCAAATTCGCCACCATGATCACTTCTGACCTTTATGATTTTACACTCTTTCTCAGATTGAATCTGAGTGCAGAAATCAAAGAACACTGAATGAGACTCATCCTTGTGTTTCAAGAACTTTACCCATGTCCAGCGGCTATAATCATCAACGATGACTAATCCATATTTCTTCCCTCTGACAGATGCTGTTTTGACTGGGCCAAACAGATCAATGTGCAAGAGTTCTAACGGCCTTGAGGTAGAAACAACATTCTTAGACTTGAATGCAGGTTTGGAGAACTTGCCCTTCTGACATGCTTCACAAAGAGCATCTGATTTGTATTTTAGATTTGGGAGTCCTCTGACTAGATTTAGTTTGTTAATCTGAGAAATCTTTCTCAAACTAGCATGTCCTAATCTTCTATGCCAGACCCATTGCTCTTCAGAAACAGACATAAGACAAGTCACCTTCTGCTTCTCAAGATCAGAAAGATCAATCTTATAAATGTTGTTCTTCCTCTTGCCTGTAAATAGGATTGAGCCATCCTTCTGACTTACAGCCTTGCAAGACTTTTGATTGAAGATTATGTCATAACCATTGTCACTTAATTGACTTATGGACAATAAGTTATGAGCTAATCCTTCAACAAGAAGTACATTAGTTATGGAAGGAGAGTTACCAAGACTTATGGTTCCAGAGCCAATGATTTTGCCCTTCTGATCTCCTCCAAACTTGACTTCTCCACCTGGTTTAAGCACCAGGTCTTGGAATGTACACCTTCTTCCCGTCATGTGTCGCGAGCACCCAGAGTCCAGGTACCATGACATTTTGCTTTTTGTCCTCTCTTCCGCCAAGGATGTCTGCAATAGGAATAATCTTTTCCTTAGGTACCCACAATTTCTTGGGTCCTTTCTTGTTAGTTCTCCTCAAGTTCTGATTGAACTTGGGTTTAGCAAAATATTTAACAGGAGGAACAGTATGATACTTCTTATTCTGAGTTCCATGATATTTCTTAGGTTGTGTCACATGCTTCTTGGTGTGTGTTATGTGAAAACTTTGTGCATGTGATGTGTGCTTAATATCATGGGAGTGGCCAAATTTAAATTGGTTATACAGAGGCTTGTATGATATTTTCATATCATCCACAGATTCAAGCTTGTATGGGATTTCACCCTCATAACCAATGCCAACTCTCTTGTTCCCAGACACAGCATATATCATAGAAGCTAGCTGACTTATGCCAATACTTCTAGATAAGAACTTCCTGAAACTTAAATCATATTCTTTCAGAATATGATTCAGACTGGGAGTGGATTTTTCTGAATCAGAAGGAGATCCAACATTATTGGATAATTTTAAAACTTTTTCTTTTAATTCAGAATTTTCCAACTCAAGCTTCTTAGTTTCAAATTCTAATTGCTTTTTCAGCTTTTTGTATTTGATACTAAGATGAGCTTTTAATTCAAGAAGCTCTGTTAGACTGGAAACTAACTCTTCTCTAGATAGTTCAGAAAATACCTCTTCAGAATCTGATTCTGATGTAGATTCTGATCCATCATCTTCTGTCGCCATCAGCGCAAAGTTTGCCTGCTCTCGTTCAGAGTCTGATCCTGATTCTGATTCAGAATCATCCCATGTTGCCATAAGACCTTTCTTCTTATGAAACTTCTTCTTGGGATTCTCCTTCTGAAGTTTTGGACACTCATTCTTGTAATGTCCAGGCTCATTGCACTCATAGCAGACAGCCTTCTTCTTGTCAGATCTTCTGTCACCAGAAGATTCTCCACGTTCAAATCTCTTTGAACTTTTGAAGCCTCTGAACTTCCTTTGCTTGCTCTTCCAGAGTTGGTTTACCCTTCTGGAGATCATGGACATTTCATCTTCTTCTTCAGATTCTAATTCTTCAGGATCTTCTTCTCTAGCCTGAAAAGCGTTAGTGCATTTTTTAATATTAGATTTTAATGCAATAGACTTACCTTTCTTCTGAGGTTCATTAGCGTCAAGTTCAATCTCATGACTCCTCAGGGCACTGATCAGCTCTTCCAAAGAAACTTCATTCAGATTCTTGGCAATCTTGAATGCTGTTACCATTGGACCCCATCTTCTGGGCAAACTTCTGATGACCTTCTTCACATGATCAGCCTTGGTGTAGCCTTTGTCGAGAACTCTCAATCCAGCGGTCAGAGTTTGAAATCTTGAAAACATCTTTTCAATGTCTTCATCATCCTCCATCTTGAAGGCTTCATACTTCTGGATCAGTGCGAGAGCTTTGGTCTCCTTGACTTGAGCATTTCCTTCATGAGTCATCTTCAAGGACTCATATATGTCATGGGCGTTTCCCTGTTAGATATCTTCTCATACTCAGCATGAGAGATAGCATTCAGCAAAACAGTCCTGCATTTGTGATGATTCTTGAAATCTTTCTTTTGATCATCATTCATTTCGCTTCTTGTGAGCCTTACACCAGTAGCTTTAACAGGATGTTTGTAACCATCCAACAGAAGATCCCAGAGATCAGCATCCAGACCAAGAAAGTAACTTTCGAGTTTATCTTTCCAATATTCAAAGTTTTCACCATCGAATATTGGTGGTCTAGTATAACCATTGTTACCATTGTATTGCTCAGCAAAGCCAGATGTAGATGGAGTTGGATTTGATTGGGATTCACCAGCCATCTTTTACTGAAGCGTTTTTCTCTTCCTGAATCTTTTCTAAACACGGTTAAGTGCTTGCACCTTAGAACCGGCGCTCTGATGCCAATTGAAGGATAGAAAAACACTTAGAAAGGGGGGGGTTTGAATAAGTGTAGTCTTAAAAACTTGAACGGTAAAAATAAATTGCACAATTATTTTTATCCTGGTTCGTTGTTAACTAAACTACTCCAGTCCACCCCCGCGGAGTGATTTACCTCACCTGAGGATTTAATCCACTAATCGCAACAGATTACAATGGTTTTCCACTTAGTCCGCGACTAAGTCTTCTAGAGTATCCTAATCACAACCTGATCACTCCAGGAACAAATGCTTAGACACAAGCTAAGACTTTCTTAGAGTATCCTGACCACCACGTGATCACTCTAATTACAACTGCTTAGACACAAGCTAAGACTTCCTAGAGTATCCTGATCAACACTTGATCACTCTAGTTACTTACAAATTAATGTAATCAATTCTAAGAGTATTACAAATGCTTCTGAAAAGCTATAATCACAACAGTGATATTTCTCTTAACGTTTAAGCTTAATCTCACTAATATATTACAACAGCAATGTAGTGAGCTTTGATGAAGATAAAGTTTCTGAGCTTTGAATTTAATCAGCGTTTCAGCAAGTTAATATTCACAGAATTTGGTTCAGAGTTGTTAACCTTGCTTCTCATCAGAACTTCATATTTATAGGCGTTTGAGAAGATGACCGTTGAACGCATTTAATGCTTTGCGTGTTCCGTACAGCTTTGCATTTAATGTTTCACGCTTTTGTCAACTACCTCGAGCCTTGTTCACGCTGTGTCTACTGACGTTGCCTTTAATAGCTTCCAACGTTCCTTTTGTCAGTCAGCGTAGCCTGCCACCTGTACTTTCTTCTGATCTGATGTTTGTGAATATAATATTTGAATATCATCAGAGTCAAACAGCTTGGTGCATAACATCTTCTTGTCTTCTGACCTTGAAGTGCTTCTGAGCGTGATACCATGAGAACTTCAGTGGTTCTGCTTCTGATCTCAAGTTCTTTTGATGCTTCCATAGACCCATGTTCTGATTCTGCCTTGACCATCTTCTGATGTCTTGCCAGACCATGTTCTGATGTTGCATGCTGAACCTTCTGAGACAAAGCTTCTGAGCGCTGATTTGTGCATACTCTTTATATATTTCCTGAAAGGGAAATTGCAATGTATTAGAGTACCACATTATCTCACACAAAATTCATATCCTTGTTATCATCAAAACTAAGAATATTGATCAGAACAAATCTTGTTCTAACAATCTCCCCCTTTTTGATGATGACAAAAACATATATAAATGATATGAATTTGCGATCAGAAAGAGCAGACGGCTAAAGACAAATTACACAGCTATAGCATAAGCATGTGAATATGTCTCCCCCTGAGATTAACAATCTCCCCCTGAGATGAATAATCTCCCCCTGAAATAAATACTCGAAGAACTTTAATAATAAAATACTTCCCTGATTATTTCGGTAGAGACGATCACATAAGCTTCTTGCTTCTTATAATTCATAGCTTCTGACTTCTGCTTCCATTGGACAGCTTCAGAACTTGAATTTCTTTAGATCCCTAGAACACTCACAGCTTCTGATTCCTGCTTCCATTTAGGACAGCTTCAGAACTTGAATTTCTTTGATCTTCAAAACATTCACAGCTTCTGATTCCTGCTTCCATTTAGGACAGCTTCAGAACTTGAATTTCTTTGATCTTCAGAACATTCACAGCTTCTGATTCATGCTTCCATTTAGGACAACTTCAGAACTTGAGTTTTCTGGATCTTTAGAACATTCACAGCTTCTGATTTCTGCTTCCCTCGGATAGCTTCAGAGCTTTGAATTTCTTCTTACATCACTTCATGCTAGATTGTATCAGAACATTGTTGAATGTACCAGAGCATCATCAGAGCATCTCTACATCCTGAAATGTTACAGAACAAAACTAAACGACAAAAGTCAGCATGAATGAGTTAGAACATAAAATGTGTATCAGAACACAAAATATGTATCAGAGCCATATAAGCCATATAGAATATATCAGATCCAATAGACAATGTATCAGAGCAAGTAGACAATGATTTGGATCATATTCTATTATCAGAATTTCTGATCATTCTTCCTTCTTGCTTCTGATTCTGAAGCTTCCTAGCACTCAGCTTGCTTCAAGAATCCAAGAGCTTGATTCATTTTGTTGCTTCCTTATATTGATCTTGAATCTTTGATTCCTGCAACAACACAACTTAAAAACATAGAACTTTACAAGTTCTGTTAGTAAAGCAACTGATTAAATCAAATCATTTATCACATATTTCTCCCCCTTTTTGTTATATCATCAAAAAAACAGAAAAGATTCAGATACAAACAAAAAGAAACACACGGAGGAACAATAATAACGCAGTTAGCTTCAGAGAACCAGTAGGAATCGATTGATAACCTTGGAATGGCATAAACCGAATCTAATCTTGGTCTGCGACTCCCCTTTTTGTCACCTTTTTTTTTGTTCTTCAGCATAGGTTTTTTTTTCTTTTTTCTTGCCGCCGCCCCTTCCCTCGTTAGCAAAAATGGCCTCTCTTATAATGTACAAATTAGGTTTTTTTTCTTTCTAATGGGCCTAGTGCCAAATTAACTTAATAACCCAAAATTGATACAATTATAATATTAACCAGAATAAAAACTAATTATCATAATCCTAACAATAATAATAATCATAATAATATTTATTTCAAATGCTTAATAATAATACTAAATCCTATTATTAATAAATAATAACGGTTTTAGTAAAATTATAACAATAAAAATAAAATTTGATTAATTATTGTAAAAGAAATCAAACCTTCTAAGGATAAATTGGACTAACTGATTGGGCCCAGATACCTGTTGATTACACCCCCGTTTTAACTCAAAGCGGTTTATAAGAGAATGAGTTCAACAATAGAGATGTTACACCCCACGACTCTTATTTTAATACCCCTGATGAATTAATAGACGTAGATTTCCTCGGGCAAATTTTAGGGTATGACAGCTGCCCCTGTTCAATCTTCTTAAACCTGAAGAGTCGGATAGGCACGTCTGCCTATCGCGATCTAAAGGTAGAAGATGATTGGACACTGAAAATGCCCTAAAATTTGCTTCTGTCGGGAAGAAGTTCTGTGAGGGATGGGCTTATAGATGCCACCCAAGGTAGATACCATTCTTCTAAGTGTGAAGCGCACTCCTTGTGGAAGGAACCAAGTGATTTTTTTTGTAGCACGGCCTGAAAAGGAAATCTGAATTTTATGCAATGGTATGATGCATGCGATGCATGATGCAGTGAGCTTCTCAAAATAAATGAGAGCGATGTATGTATATGTACTATGTACGAATGAAGTATGTTAGTTGAATGATGCATGATTGTTAGTTATGTATGTTAGTAGCTGAAAAGAAAGATAAACCTTTGTTTGTTTGTTGAAGTTTGGAGAATATCACTGCCGAGGGACTAACGTGATAAACCCAGTTGAGGAATCGTTTGAAAAATCTTGTGTGCCTGGAAAAGCTCCTAGAAAGGATGGAATACGTCTTGAAGAAGACTTCCTGGAAAAGTTCCTGAAAAGGAATAGCGAGGACCTTCTGTTGGTTGTGTAATTGGCTTGCTATGGTCAGCAAGCTTCCGCAGTTTGTGAACCCCTACTTACTATAGTGCTAGTAAGTTTTCGTAGTTTGTGAAACCCTCACTTACTATAGTTCTAGTAAGTCTTCGTAGTTTGTGAACCCCTCACTTACCATAGTTCTGGTAAGCTAATCGCAGCTTGTGAACCTCTCACTTACCATAGTGCTGGTAAGCTATTCGCAGTTTGTGAACTTCTCACTTACCATAGTGTTGGTAAGCTACTCGCAGTTTGTGAACTTCTCACTTACCATAGTGCTGGTAAGCTACTCGCAGTTTGTGGACCCCTACTTACCATAGTTCTGGTAAGCTATTCGCAGTTTGTGAACCTCTCACTTACCATAGTTTTGGCAGGCTAATCGCAGTTTGTGAACTTCTCACTTACCATAGTGCTGGTAAGCTACTCGCAGTTTGTGAACTTCTCACTTACCATAGTGCTGGTAAGCTACTCGCAGTTTGTGGACCCCTATAGGATTGCTTGCTATAGTTCTAGCAAGTTCACCTGCACCAACAGGGTTATCTGCGAGCGTTATCGCAGAATTTACCTGTATCATTTTAGGCTAATTTGCTATGCTCATAGCAACTTCGCCTGCACCAAAGGAATTACTTGCCATGGTTCTGACAAGTGTACCTGCATAAGAGTGATCGTCTGCTATAGTTCTAGCGAACTTACCTGCATGAAAAAGATTCACCTGTTTTGGAGACTCACGACTATAGGGTCGGAGAAAATACACCTTTCACAACACGAGGGTTGGAGACTAGGCTTTTGTAGTGTGATTTGGATTTTGATGTAATAGTCAGACGGGAACTGACTACCAGACGGGAACTGGATTTAATGATTTCCCAGGACGAGAACTGGACTTTGAAAGGATTTGAATTGCTAATGAAAATTGGACCTCTGTGATATGTAGTATATGAATGCCCCAGATGATATGCATATGCTAATGCGTATGTATATGTTTTATGAGTGAAATGAACAGCAAGGTTGCTATCATCGGTAAGGTTACCGGAAAGCGTCAATCAGGCGATTGGGAAGAATATCTCAGTAAGGTTACTGGCATCGGTAAGGTTACCGGAAAGTGGGTGGATAATGCTTATGCTCATGCGTATGTATGCATCTTTGTATACTGATGCAATCCCGAGATTTTATATCCTTAAACCCATTGGACTTGTTTACTCCATGCTTGCACCTACACCCTGACTATGCTTATGATGGCTTTGTAATGTTTATGTATGCTTATGCATATGTGTATGTTTGGTTGACGTAATGAGTGGAACGAAGTAATGTCTTCTGTAAGACTACCTGAAAAAGGTCTTTTTTTTGGAATGGATGTGAACATTTGTCTTAAAGAAGACTACCTGAAAAGGTTCTTAGAGTAGATAGAAATTTGCCTTAAAGAAGACTACCCGAAAAGGTATGGTGTAATGTATCAACCCATGTATGAAAATGCATGATTTATGTATTTGCATGATGCCCTAATGATAGGTTGTTAATAACCAAAGCGTGTATAGCTTGCTAATGTTGTAAGTTTGTTGGATGCTAGCGCGATTTCCCAATACCTGTTTTGAAGATCGTAGTTAGGAGAAATATCTGTTTGAGGTCGTAAAGTGCAAGAACGCTTTTTCCTTTTGTTGTGCGTCTTGCCCTAGTTTGATGATTTTTTTTTTAGAAATACCCCACACCTTTAACCTTTGGAGGTTCTCCACACCTTTAGCCTTTGGAGGTTCTCCACACCTTTAACCTTTGAATTGTTTGCCTTGTGGATTTGATATCCGGTGCCCCAATGTTTAGTAAAAAAGATGCCTATGATCTCCAAGTCATGGGGGAAGTGCCCCAAGAAATAACCTTGTCATATGCTTCGACGTTTGAGTTGAAGGGTATGCCCTTGATCTCCATGATATGGAGGACTATCCTTAGTGTGCTATCCTTTTGAATTCTTCCCATGTACGACATGCCCCTGTTTGAGATTGCTTTGAGATGTGCCCCAAGTCGATTGAACCTTAGGAAGACTGCCCCTAGTTAATAGGATGTTCGATTGTATGCCCCTGTGTAATACGGTGAACTGACTTTTTATCGATCGAAATGTCGCGGTTAAGCAAGAGTCGCCACCGACTTTTATTTTATCCAAACAAATTCAGAAAGGCTAAAAGAAACAGAAAAAACCTTTTTAAAGAAATCCAAGTTCGGGGGGTAATTTATGCAAAGGGAAGGTGTAAGGCACCCTTTGCATCCATGGTTTTCCACGGGCTCTTAATTGCTTTGCTTGCTCGTTTGTTTAGAAAATGTAGATGAAAGAGATAGGGACTTTAGCTTGTGAATAAGCGTTGCCCTTTTGAAAAATTATGAGAAAGAATATAATAAAAAAGATTTGAGCATTGCAAGGCAATTAAGGGCAATTACCTTAAACTCAGATGATAGGTCTCTTTTAGCCTTTCAGAATGAAAGGGTCTATCCTTGCCATAAGAGGGCAGGAAGCCTTTCGTTTGGAGGTTGAAGGGTCATCGAAGCATCCTTTGCCATAAGACTGTCCCATGCCATAGAGGGGCAGATAGTCTAAGGCAAGGATCAGAATAAGCCATTTTCGTAGGCAGCCAGAGGATACCTCAGCCTTTTTCCGTAGGCAACG
Source organism: Vicia villosa (assembly GCF_029867415.1). NCBI lineage: Eukaryota > Viridiplantae > Streptophyta > Magnoliopsida > Fabales > Fabaceae > Vicia > Vicia villosa. Next base: position 43,853,404 of record NC_081180.1, on the reverse strand, counting down.
TCCGAGGGTCGAGGTCATTTGTGTATCGAAGGCAGCATCATTTAGGGTCGTATCGAAGGCAGCATCATTTAGGGTCGTGACCTTTTTATCGAGGCAACATGGCTGAGGTATCCTCGTATTCGAGGGACTTGGCTTATTCTGCAAAAAACACAAGGCAACAGGCAACAAGGCAACAGAGAGGTTACCCAAAAGCGTGCGTGTGTGCACCAATCACGTGATTATGTTCAGATATTTATCTTTTAATTAGTTATTCTAATTCAGTTTAAGGCTTGCACTCCCTAAGATTACTAACCACGCAATAATATAAAGCAATAAAGGGGGCGGGAAATTGTAACCAGCGGATCCCTTATCAGGGTTTGACACAAGTAATAATAATAAGAAGCCTAAAATAAAATGAGGTTTAGGGTTACCGACAACGTAGCTTTGGCAATTGATAAACCCTGAAAAGGAAAGAGACAAGACAGAAAACATATAGTGAGTGCATTATCAAATTCGAGGGCCAACCTCATTAACTACAAAAGAAAATAGGATAATAAATTAAAAATAGAATAGGGAGAAGGTACTTAGCTTGGCATTTGCCTGACAGGGTTGAGGGCAAGGATTTGCTAGAAGCATCGACTCTGACCATTAGGAATGAGCAAAGAAACAAATAAGGCGTGAGTGTATTATCAGATTCGAGGGCGAAGGGATTAACCCTAAAAATAAAGAATAAATAAATATAAAAAATAATAGTAAAAACAAAGGAGGGTACTTAGCTTTGTATTTGATCTGATATGGTTAGTAGTCGGGAGAGATCTCAGGGTTAACCCTGAAAAAGACAAAGGCAAAAGAAAGAGTGAATGTATGCATAGTTCAGAAATATAAGGGCAAACCCTAAAATTAAAAAAAGGAAACAAAATAGACTTCAAACAAATAAAATACTTAGCTTTTGTATTTTGATCGGGCGCACAGTCGGAAGGCACTTGAAAAGTCAACCCTGAAAAGGCAAGGCACGGGAAGAAAATATTTCAGTGTATAGTTTGATCTTCGTAAACCCTGATTAGGGTACGAATTTAATTAATAAAAAAACGAACGATTTGATTAATTATTGGTCTCGCGACCTAATTAATTAAATCGGAATAACAAAATTAAATCGAACGTAAAAAATAGTTTTTATGAAATTTTTAGAATTAAAATAAGAATTTTAGAATAAATATAAATACCTTAATATAATTAAATAACAATATAAATTTTAACTCCATAAATGATTATACATGTAAATAAATGAATAAGAAAAATAAACACATAAAATATTTTTATAAAAAAAAATTTATAATTTATATATTTTTATATAAAATATGTTTGATAAAAAAAAACAAAATATATATACATTAAAACAAAAAGTAAAAGGCTGTATAATTAAAATTCAAAAAAAATTCAAAAAAACTTAACTTTTGATCTGGTGTGACTCACACGCGTGGAGCATGGTGCGCCTTCAGGCCTGGCAGCGTTGGATCTGAAATAATGATGATCGAACGGTTGTGATGCAGAGAGCGCATGATAAGCCATGTTTCTTAACGCATCAGATCCCAGGGAAACCAAACAATACGCGCGCCAATTCTGTTTTGAACGGGCCAATAGTACGTGGACACGTACTCGTCCCTGACCTCCAGCCGTCGCCAAAACCAGACCCTTTACCTACGGTTGCTTCATTCCGTCGCCATAGCCTGTGATCTTTACGAATACAACGAAAACACAACAAAAATTCTTCGCGAGACCATAGACATGATCGTCCAGATCTCACGATCATAACCTTGCCTTTAATTTGGCTTAATTTAACCTATAGCAAAAAACCCTAAAACAAACCCTAATTTTCAACGATGGCATATTCGTATACGTTCACGCAAACAGCATAATAATGACCCAGAAACGTTCCAAATGCCATAAGGACCAATAATATGCAGGCAATTTTACAGAATGATGCATGAATTCATGAAATCGAAGCAAAGAATGTAGTGACTTACCTTGCTAAATAGGAGGTGTTTCTGGTGTTGTTGAACGCGTGCAACGATCTGGATCGATTCAGAATGCTTTCAGGAACGTTTTGGGATGAATTGCAAGCCTTGAATTGCCTTACACCACCAATTTGAAGTTTGACTTTTCTCTACTTTTGTAATTCTGTTCTAGGGTTCTTCAGAGCCAAATTTCGTCATCCTTGCCTCTGGTGCTGATTAGTACTTATACTAGGAGGATTAGGTCAACATAATATGATCAAATCTCATTGAATCTTTGATTTGTCCATTTGGAAAATTTGATTGATAAAAGCTTCTAAAATTGGCCAAATCTCAATATTTTCTAATCAATTTTGTATAGCACGAAATTATAATGATAATATGCCTTAAATGAGGATTGATTATGATTGAAGTTAAAGGAAAATCAAATCTTTGATATTTTCTTTGAATTTTTTGATTTATGTTAATTTTAAATGAATAAAAATTCATATAAAATTAAATAAATATTAAAAATTCGTGGTATTTGAAGTTGGGGCCTTGGATGACTTGTGGATCAAGATTGAATCAAAATCTCTTGGGCCCATTTGCAAAAAATTTCAATTTTCTTCACATTTTCCTTCCCAAAATGACCCAACTTTGACAAGGCCTATCTCCCTCAATTTTTGAGGTATAGAAGTGTTCTAAGACATTTTGGAAACCTTAGAGAGTCCTCTAACCAGTGTCTTTGGTCTCATATCAAAATCTTTTTCCATGTTCATTTCATGACCTTTTGAAAAAAGTGTCTTTTTGTTGACTTTTGAAAAGGACCTATAATGTATGAAGCCATATCTCTTAAACCATTGACCTATGGGCTCTGATTCTTGGACCATTGGATAGGGGAATGAATTCTCTTCAAAATGAGCTTTGGTGGGAATTTTTCTGATGAAGTATGAATATTTGGTGAATTTTCAAAGTTTGGTTGACTTTTTCAGTTTATGCCTAAAATAGTAACTTTTGACTTTTGACTTTTCTGATCTTTCCTTGCATCATCATGATCAACCCTTGATCAAATGATGATTTTAGGGTTATGAGGATGTTGTTGACCAAATATCTTGAGTTTTGACTATATATTGACTTGAAATGACTGTTTTGCCCTTGAGAGTCGACTGTTGACCTAATCAGGATTTGAGGGCCTACACTTGCTCTGTTTGACTTGAAACTTTATATGGAGATGCTTTGGGATGTTAGTGACCTTATGGAACCACCCTGAGCCATGGATTCAATGATTTTCCATCGAATTAATCGGACCCTAGTTCAGAGCTTTTGTATAGGAGAGTGTGTTTTGGAGCTTTGTCTTTTGTTCTGATTTTATGTGTGAAAGATAACATGGGCAAATTTTGGGGTATGACAGCTGCCCCCTGTTCAATTATCTTAAACCTGAAGATGTAGAGTGGTTTGTGTGCCAGTCGGTATCTGATGGTGGAAGATGATTGAACACAAGAATACCAAGAAATTTGCCCTATTTGAAGTAGGGACTTTTGTCGGAGATGGGCTTGAAGATGCCATTTGGTAGTTGAATTTTGAGCAGATGTTGTTTGCGCGTTGATCGTGTCATTACCGTGCGTAGTAAATGAATTAGATCCTTGGGAATTGATCGTGTCAGTATCGTTTGTGATACTTGAATTAGATCTTGGAAAGATGATCGTGTCTACACCATTTATGATGATAGAATTGGATCTGAAGAGACAATCGTGTCTTCATCGTTCGTGATGATAGAATTAGATTCTCTTGTCGTGTCAGCACCGTTCGTAGTGACTGAATTAGACTGGGAAGGCCAGTGATCGTGTCCACACCGTTCGTGATGATAGAATTAGACCTCTGATCGCTTGATCGTGTCAGTACCGTTCGTGGTAACCGAATTAGATCTTCGAGCATTGACCGTGTCAGTACCGTTCGTAGTAATTGAATTAGACTTTGGAAGATGATCGTGTCTACACCGTTCGTGATGATAGAATTAGATCTTTTTATCGTGTCGATACCGTTCGTAATAACTGAATTAGACTTAGGAAACAGTTGATCGTGTCCACACCGTTCGTGATGATGGAATTAGATCTCTGAGAATTGATCGTGTCAGTACCGTTCGTAGTAACCGAATTAGATCTTGGAGAGATAATCGTGTCTACATCGTTCGTGATGATAGAATTAGATTCTCTTGTCGTGTCAGCACTGTTCGTAGTAACTGAATTAGACTGGGAAGGTCAGTGATCGTGTCTACACCGTTCGTGATGATAGGATTAGATCTCTGAGAGTTGACCGTGTCAGCGCCGTTCGTAGTAACTGAATTAGATCTTTGAAAATGACCGTGTCATTACCGTTCGTGGTAAATGAATTAGATCTTCGAGCGTTAACCGTGTCAGTACCATTCGTAGTGGCTGAATTAGATCTTTGAAAATGATCGTGTCATTACCGTTCGTGGTAAATGAATTAGATCTTCGAGCGTTGACCGTGTCAGTACCATTCGTAGTAGCTGAATTAGATCTTGGAAATTTGGAGATTTCGTTCATTTGTCGGTACCTGTATCGAGGTAATGTATGCAATGTATGAATACGTTTATGACATATGATATGTGATTTATGTAGTCTTGATTGAGAAAACAAATCTCTATGTCCTTGTGATTTTGATGTCTGATCTTATTTGAAAATGCTTAGCTGGGAATTTATGATTTCTTGCTTGGGGATGATCAGTAACTTGATGTTCCCTGATTGGGGATAAGAGAGATGAGCAACCCGTGTTGGAGAAGAACAAAGTGTCGAAGAACCGACAATGCTGAAGATGTAAGCTCTGTTGGGGAGCTATGTCTTTTGTTGAGAGTATTTGAAGATATCTTCTTAATGATTACTCTGTGGGGATATGATCTTGTGAACCAAGCTCTGTGGGAAGACATGGGTGCAAGTTGCCCCCAGTATTATAGTAACTACCATTCCAGGATTTGATTAGGACACACCACTAAGTATTGATCAAGATGTCAAACTGGACTGGCATAGATTTGCCCCTGCTAGTAGGAACTTTGAAAAGATTCGCCTCGCGAGGACTTTATGAGACGTGCACTATGGGTGATATGCCCCCAGTAATCATAGGCTCAAGACAGTGTCCCATGTTGATTGGGGACTAGCTTTAGATATACTTGGATGTATGCCCCTGATTGTTCGAGCATCTCGGAATCTTGACTTGATTGCCCCAGATTGATTGGGCAAAGCGTGTCATGCCTCTTGTAGGAGACATTGCTTCTGAAGTGGTCTTGTCTGTCGGGATAACTTTCAGTCATTAGTTGCACCATGTGCAAGTTCTTTCTGATGCTAACATTTGAAATTATGTAGCAGAATATGTTTAATAATGAATTCATGAGATGCAATGCATACGTCTGTCTTGAGTTTTTTTGAAAAACATTAAAACTGGAGATGTAAAAGCGTGATATTTGTAAAAACATGATATTTGTAACAATGTGATGTTTGTAAAAAACAAAGTGTCAACTCAACATTTGTAGCAAACCTTAAGGAGTCAGGATACCTTTTTGGTGACGGTATGCTTTTGAACTAACGATGCTTCAGTTAGGACTTTTAATGGTTGTAGCGTGGCTTGGTTCACGGTTTAAGAAACAAAGGATAAAGGCTCAAAGTTTATTTATACCCACCCTTCTTCGTGATGATCTTCAGTCCTAAACTCAGATAATTCAACTCATGCATTCGGGTTCCAAGAGACTTTTGGATTTGCACCTTTGATAATGATGATGGTTCACAAGCAAAGAGAGGTTTTGAGATGGCAGTCACTTCTTCCTTTTGGTAGTCACAACATTGTGTTGTTCAGGAATTTATTGACTTTTCTTTTTTCAATATTTTATTTTGATATCCCTAACTTTTGCCTGAACTGTCTATTTTGAGATTACAGTCAGCGGGATGCCTTGATTTTTGCCTAAGTCATCTTTTTGATTTTTTGACTTAGCAGGCTTTTCTTTGTATATATGTTTTTTCATTTTTTTCTTTTTGAAAGATATTGACTGCCTTGTTCGATGATTGATGAACCGTCATTGTCTTTTGATTGACATTTCCAACACTTCTTTGATGTGTGCGGTTGAACGTTTATGGTTGAAACCTTTGTTGAAAGGTGTACTGAATGATTCTCTTAAAATAGAATGCACAGCTAAATTAACTGAGAACTACCCTGCCCCAGGTTATGATCAAGGGTTTTAATTAGTACAAGAAAGAAACTTCTACTTCTTAGGCTCAAAAGGGGTTGACAAGGGATTAACATCCTTATATCTCCACTGTTTAGGAATTGAAACAATGCCTGTACATCGTCAGCATAGTCTGCTCAAAAACATACTGCATGAGGTTGCGGTATCATTTTCGTCATCCTCCCTTAAAAGGCTTACAACTTAGCAGGAGTTGAATATCACAAAACACATGCAAAGTAAAGACATAATTTAAAATGAGTGATAGCGAAATAATTAATTCAAGACAAGCATATGCAATGCACTGATGATGATTATTAAAACAGATAATGTCTATCATAAGTCGAATGTTTAAACAAACAGAATAGAAATTGCGAATGAAAGTAAAGCTAATGATTAAAAGTTCATCTATTTAGACATTAATCAGTCTTGTCGTGATTATGCCTAGGAGTAGTGATCACCACAGGAGTTTCGGGAGGGTTGAATTTGATTTCCCCGTTATCGATTAGATCTTGAATCTTATTCCTCAATGTCCAGCAATGGTTTTTGTAATGTCCAGGAATGTTGGAATGGTACGCGCACCTCGCATTGAGTTTATAGCCAGAGGTGTTAGAATTCTTAGGAGCATCCCTCAGAGTAATCAATCTGATCTTCAACAGATGTTGTAATGTTTGAGCCGACAACATATTGATTTTGGTGAATTGACGCTTAGGTGCATCTGGCTCGCGTCGTTGTTGTAGAACTGGTGTAGAGATTCAGGGTATCCGAGGTTCGAGCTTCCGGAATGTGTATCTGATTGGAATGTTTCAGAAGTCTGGGGGTCAAGCTTCCAGAATGTTCATCTGATTGGAACTTTCAGAATGTCCGGGGTTCAAGCTTCCGGAATGTATATCTGATTGGAATTTTTCAGAAGTCTGGGGGTCAAGCTTCCAGAATGTTCATCTGATTGGAACTTTCAGAATGTCCGGGGTTCGAGCTTCCGGAATGTATATCTGACATAGGACATCAGAACGAGTCATTCATTAGACCATATCCGTTAGAATGTCAGAACGAGTCCTACATTGGACTATATCTGTTGAGGAATGTCAGAACAAGTCCTACATTGGACTATATCTGTTGAGGAATGGCAGAACGAGTCATACATTAGACCATATCTGTTGGAATGTCAGAACGAGTCATACATTAGACCATATCTGACCGAAGATACCGGAACGGATCATATATTAGACCATATCTGATAGAGAATGCTAGCTCATTAGAGTCGAAGAGTTATTTGACGGATTTTGGAATGTAAAAGGCTTGTCAGAATGAATCTCCAGCTCGATTATATCTGAGAGGAATGATTGTCGAGGAGGAACCTGAAAACAAAGTTAGAAATATGCAATGTCATGAATGCAAATGAAATGTTTTCAAGGATCTTTAAGGAATTTAGTTAGCAACATTAGAAAATAATTTGGTCGCATCTTTGTCTGAAGAAATCTGAACTTTGTCTTTGAATGTCTTTCTTTGAGAATCAAGCTCACCATATTGAGTGGGTCATCGCCTCTGATTCGAGATACTTCTGAATTTAAATGTACATGGCTAGAGGAAAATAAATCCTCTTGCCCCTTGATAGGTATCGAATCTCTGAATTGGAAGGTATGTGGCCAGAGGAAAATAAATCCTCTTGCCCCTTGATAGGGATTCAGTCTTTGATAAGGGCACCTGAAACTGTGCGCCCTAAATCCCTAAGATCCTTGAAAGGGTTAGTTAATTATGTTATGCTTATGATGTCATGATGTCATGCGAATGCAGTTTATTAGCCTTATGTGAGATAGTAAGGACAAACAGGTCCTTTCAACAAAACCTGCGAGGAAATGAAGGTTAGTAGCAAACACAAACACGTCACACAAGTCACGCAAGTCACACAATTTTTGGCTTAAGGCTTGCATGGAGTTTGATCAGGTGTCCTTCCCAAGGGTATTTCTATGGATAAGGAGATTTCAGCAACGGGTTCTACCGAGTTATCCAGAATTGTCAGCCCTTCTAAAGCACCCTCGGACATGATGCATTCGCACCATGCAATGATACTTTGAGAAAGGACCTATCTGAATTGTAGCATCGGGTAGCGACTAGTTCTTAACATTTGTCAAGAGTAGTCCCCCCACTACGTTCTTAAAGGCCAGGATGGGTTAAGGGTAACTAAAGGTCCTTGAGCTCCGGCGCACCCACAGACACATACATAGACCCCCCTCATTTGAGAAAGGTGTGCATATGCTATGGAGTCCTAACTCAAGCGTGAACTTCATATTGACTCATCTCCCACATATGTGAAAGAGGTCGCCATGACTATGTCACTCCTAATCTTAAGTGTTCTTGAATCCGGGAATAGGATTCGTCCTTCAATTTTCCCAAAACGGCCCTGAAAAATAAAACAAGCAAAGCAAACAATAGAAAACAATTAAGTGATTCCTAAACTTTTAAGGTAACCCCTCTTTTATCGAAAAATCCCCAGCAGAGTCGCCAGTTCTGTAATACGGTGAACTGACTTTTTATCGATCGAAATGTCGCGGTTAAGCAAGAGTCGCCACCGACTTTTATTTTATCCAAACAAATTCAGAAAGGCTAAAAGAAACAGAAAAAACCTTTTTAAAGAAATCCAAGTTCGGGGGGTAATTTATGCAAAGGGAAGGTGTAAGGCACCCTTTGCATCCATGGTTTTCCATGGGCTCTTAATTGCTTTGCTTGCTCGTTTGTTTAGAAAATGTAGATGAAAGAGATAGGGACTTTAGCTTGTGAATAAGCGTTGCCCTTTTGAAAAATTATGAGAAAGAATATAATAAAAAAGATTTGAGCATTGCAAGGCAATTAAGGGCAATTACCTTAAACTCAGATGATAGGTCTCTTTTAGCCTTTCAGAATGAAAGGGTCTATCCTTGCCATAAGAGGGCAGGAAGCCTTTCGTTTGGAGGTTGAAGGGTCATCGAAGCATCCTTTGCCATAAGACTGTCCCATGCCATAGAGGGGCAGATAGTCTAAGGCAAGGATCAGAATAAGCCATTTTCGTAGGCAGCCAGAGGATACCTCAGCCTTTTTCCGTAGGCAACGTCCGAGGGTCGAGGTCATTTGTGTATCGAAGGCAGCATCATTTAGGGTCGTATCGAAGGCAGCATCATTTAGGGTCGTGACCTTTTTATCGAGGCAACATGGCTGAGGTATCCTCGTATTCGAGGGACTTGGCTTATTCTGCAAAAAACACAAGGCAACAGGCAACAAGGCAACAGAGAGGTTACCCAAAAGCGTGCGTGTGTGCACCAATCACGTGATTATGTTCAGATATTTATCTTTTAATTAGTTATTCTAATTCAGTTTAAGGCTTGCACTCCCTAAGATTACTAACCACGCAATAATATAAAGCAATAAAGGGGGCGGGAAATTGTAACCAGCGGATCCCTTATCAGGGTTTGACACAAGTAATAATAATAAGAAGCCTAAAATAAAATGAGGTTTAGGGTTACCGACAACGTAGCTTTGGCAATTGATAAACCCTGAAAAGGAAAGAGACAAGACAGAAAACATATAGTGAGTGCATTATCAAATTCGAGGGCCAACCTCATTAACTACAAAAGAAAATAGGATAATAAATTAAAAATAGAATAGGGAGAAGGTACTTAGCTTGGCATTTGCCTGACAGGGTTGAGGGCAAGGATTTGCTAGAAGCATCGACTCTGACCATTAGGAATGAGCAAAGAAACAAATAAGGCGTGAGTGTATTATCAGATTCGAGGGCGAAGGGATTAACCCTAAAAATAAAGAATAAATAAATATAAAAAATAATAGTAAAAACAAAGGAGGGTACTTAGCTTTGTATTTGATCTGATATGGTTAGTAGTCGGGAGAGATCTCAGGGTTAACCCTGAAAAAGACAAAGGCAAAAGAAAGAGTGAATGTATGCATAGTTCAGAAATATAAGGGCAAACCCTAAAATTAAAAAAAGGAAACAAAATAGACTTCAAACAAATAAAATACTTAGCTTTTGTATTTTGATCGGGCGCACAGTCGGAAGGCACTTGAAAAGTCAACCCTGAAAAGGCAAGGCACGGGAAGAAAATATTTCAGTGTATAGTTTGATCTTCGTAAACCCTGATTAGGGTACGAATTTAATTAATAAAAAAACGAACGATTTGATTAATTATTGGTCTCGCGACCTAATTAATTAAATCGGAATAACAAAATTAAATCGAACGTAAAAAATAGTTTTTATGAAATTTTTAGAATTAAAATAAGAATTTTAGAATAAATATAAATACCTTAATATAATTAAATAACAATATAAATTTTAACTCCATAAATGATTATACATGTAAATAAATGAATAAGAAAAATAAACACATAAAATATTTTTATAAAAAAAAATTTATAATTTATATATTTTTATATAAAATATGTTTGATAAAAAAAAACAAAATATATATACATTAAAACAAAAAGTAAAAGGCTGTATAATTAAAATTCAAAAAAAATTCAAAAAAACTTAACTTTTGATCTGGTGTGACTCACACGCGTGGAGCATGGTGCGCCTTCAGGCCTGGCAGCGTTGGATCTGAAATAATGATGATCGAACGGTTGTGATGCAGAGAGCGCATGATAAGCCATGTTTCTTAACGCATCAGATCCCAGGGAAACCAAACAATACGCGCGCCAATTCTGTTTTGAACGGGCCAATAGTACGTGGACACGTACTCGTCCCTGACCTCCAGCCGTCGCCAAAACCAGACCCTTTACCTACGGTTGCTTCATTCCGTCGCCATAGCCTGTGATCTTTACGAATACAACGAAAACACAACAAAAATTCTTCGCGAGACCATAGACATGATCGTCCAGATCTCACGATCATAACCTTGCCTTTAATTTGGCTTAATTTAACCTATAGCAAAAAACCCTAAAACAAACCCTAATTTTCAACGATGGCATATTCGTATACGTTCACGCAAACAGCATAATAATGACCCAGAAACGTTCCAAATGCCATAAGGACCAATAATATGCAGGCAATTTTACAGAATGATGCATGAATTCATGAAATCGAAGCAAAGAATGTAGTGACTTACCTTGCTAAATAGGAGGTGTTTCTGGTGTTGTTGAACGCGTGCAACGATCTGGATCGATTCAGAATGCTTTCAGGAACGTTTTGGGATGAATTGCAAGCCTTGAATTGCCTTACACCACCAATTTGAAGTTTGACTTTTCTCTACTTTTGTAATTCTGTTCTAGGGTTCTTCAGAGCCAAATTTCGTCATCCTTGCCTCTGGTGCTGATTAGTACTTATACTAGGAGGATTAGGTCAACATAATATGATCAAATCTCATTGAATCTTTGATTTGTCCATTTGGAAAATTTGATTGATAAAAGCTTCTAAAATTGGCCAAATCTCAATATTTTCTAATCAATTTTGTATAGCACGAAATTATAATGATAATATGCCTTAAATGAGGATTGATTATGATTGAAGTTAAAGGAAAATCAAATCTTTGATATTTTCTTTGAATTTTTTGATTTATGTTAATTTTAAATGAATAAAAATTCATATAAAATTAAATAAATATTAAAAATTCGTGGTATTTGAAGTTGGGGCCTTGGATGACTTGTGGATCAAGATTGAATCAAAATCTCTTGGGCCCATTTGCAAAAAATTTCAATTTTCTTCACATTTTCCTTCCCAAAATGACCCAACTTTGACAAGGCCTATCTCCCTCAATTTTTGAGGTATAGAAGTGTTCTAAGACATTTTGGAAACCTTAGAGAGTCCTCTAACCAGTGTCTTTGGTCTCATATCAAAATCTTTTTCCATGTTCATTTCATGACCTTTTGAAAAAAGTGTCTTTTTGTTGACTTTTGAAAAGGACCTATAATGTATGAAGCCATATCTCTTAAACCATTGACCTATGGGCTCTGATTCTTGGACCATTGGATAGGGGAATGAATTCTCTTCAAAATGAGCTTTGGTGGGAATTTTTCTGATGAAGTATGAATATTTGGTGAATTTTCAAAGTTTGGTTGACTTTTTCAGTTTATGCCTAAAATAGTAACTTTTGACTTTTGACTTTTCTGATCTTTCCTTGCATCATCATGATCAACCCTTGATCAAATGATGATTTTAGGGTTATGAGGATGTTGTTGACCAAATATCTTGAGTTTTGACTATATATTGACTTGAAATGACTGTTTTGCCCTTGAGAGTCGACTGTTGACCTAATCAGGATTTGAGGGCCTACACTTGCTCTGTTTGACTTGAAACTTTATATGGAGATGCTTTGGGATGTTAGTGACCTTATGGAACCACCCTGAGCCATGGATTCAATGATTTTCCATCGAATTAATCAGACCCTAGTTCAGAGCTTTTGTATAGGAGAGTGTGTTTTGGAGCTTTGTCTTTTGTTCTGATTTTATGTGTGAAAGATAACATGGGCAAATTTTGGGGTATGACACCCTGTGCTCCTTGAAATTTTTTGCCCCTGTTTAGGAGAACCCCCTAGATGTGGTTCCCCCAACTCCAGGGTCTTTATTAGAAATGATCACCTTTGATTAAACCATTTCGAGATTTCCTCGATGCTAAGTGTATACTCGTAGATGGTGTTGTACCTTTTGAGAAGTAGCTCCAATGGAATGTGTATGCAAGTTTTGAAATCGAAGTCCGTTATGAATTAGGACTGGATGGTTTTGGAAAGAATGCTTGAAGAAGCACATTGGTTAGAGATAGTTTTAACAAACATAGGAGTCAGTATAACAAATCCTGCTTAACATGCTTTCATGGTTAACCTTGCCTCAATTAGGACTTTTAAATGTTGTAACTTGGCCTGGTTCATGTTTTAAGAAACAATGGATATAAGGCTCAAAATTTATTCAACCCACCCCTTTCTCCTTGATGTTCTCCAGATCCTAAAAATTCGCCTAATCCAATGGATGTGCTTTGTTTGCAAGAGAATCATTTCAGTTTCGATGTTGAACAGAAGCCTTAGTAGAGATCCAAACTTTGATGACATATGTGGTAAAGATCCAAGCATTGATGTGAAGCTTTGATGGTTTAGCAGTCACAAGATTATCCTTTGTATTTCGCCTTTGTTTTTATCCCTTATTTTTGCATGAACCAACTCCTTGAGTTTGATCCATCGGGATGCCCTAATTTTTGCTTAAGTCGTTCTTTCCTTTTATAGAATTTTCATTTTGACTTAGCGGGCGTTTTTTTATTCTTGAAAGCTCCTTTTGAGACTGATTCTTGGATATTGCATGTTGTGACTGCTATGTTGATTTTGATTCGCGAGCTTCACCTTTGATATTTCCTCTATCTTGAATGATGTAATGAGGAAGAAGATTGTTGTGAATGTCACCTCCATTACTTCCTCAATCTTTGATGAATGCGAGGAAGAAAATATGCTTGAACCTTTGCTTTGCTTGATCCTTATGCTTGAACCCTTGCTTGGATTGACTGATTCTCTTGACAACCAAAATACACCATTGAATTAATTGAAATCTACCTTGCCCCTGGTTAAAATCAAGGTTTATTTGAAAAGTAGAAACAAGCTCCAACTCCTGGCTCGAGGGGGTAACGAGGGATTAACATCCTTATATCTCCACTGTTTGGGAATTGAAGCAATGCTTGTACATCCTCGGCTCGGTCTTACCTTGAAAGCATATGTTTAGCTGGACTTAGTTATTTGTGTTCGTCATTCTCCCTCAAGTTTGTTAATGATTTGACAGATAATTTGAAATGGAAAGTCGTAGTAATGCAAGAGCGGAGCGAAAGAATTGATTTCAAAACATGCATGATTATTTTATTGAATTACTATTCGAAAGGTACAACGTTTTGCATCAAATAGCATTTTGTGATCGTAGGAAATACAACTTGAAATGATAAACCTAATGATCCTAAGGGCAATCTCCTTTGTGGATCCATTGATCTTGTTTTACTCCTTAGCTCTTTAGGCTTGTAGAAGTAAAAGGGTAACCTCGAATTCTTCTTGAGCACGTCAAACCTGTCGGAAGTAATTGTAAGCGATGGGTTTTCGTCGTATCGGAACTTCATGAGTTTCCTTTGACTGAACCTCTTTTGCTTTTCCTAAGGATAGTATCACTTATGACCCTTTTTTCTTGGTGTGGGGCTGACATTTGTCGAATTCCCTCCATCGTAGTTATGCCTTTTTGTTCAGGATATTGCCCCAGTTGGACTAATCCTTGCCCCCAGGTTATCGTAGAGCGTCCTCGAAAGTTTGATATGTTCTAAGATGAACCCCTTTATAACTAGATACATCTTGAGTGTATCTATGAGGGAACTCTTTGTTGAACTAATCCTTGCTCGATGACAACCTTTATTGTATTTATAATTCTGTTATGACAAGGCATGGACATGCGGCTAGCATGGTGAAAGACATCCTCTTTTCTTTAGCAAGACTAAGATCTTTTATTCTCCTTGCTCCATAGTCTACGATCCTTTGATTTTTTTTGAAGTTTCAGGAAACCGGCTAGCATGGTAAGTATGGATGCGGGTGAAGATGGGAATGGAAATGCATGAATGCATGAAAATGCAAATGTACGCGTACGCGAGAGACTCCTTATATTGTAACTCCGTGTATGCAATGCAGACGTGTAACATATGATCCTAGGGATAGCCTTAGAGGCGACATTAGACCCTCTTGGAATCTTTACAGGGTAAATGTTATGACACGCTAAGGGAAATCCCTTGGATTCGAGAGTATGCAGAAGATAGAGGCTAGTGACTGTTCAAGACAGTCACTCAATCTCATGGCCATCGAGAGGCCAATCAACGTGTACCAATGAATTTGTCCCTCGTGGGAAGGTTCTCTATGCGGAACACAACCTATCTAAGGAAGATATCGGATGAAGAGACATCCCTACAGGCTAGGGATGTAATGTGTAAATGGAGATCCAAACCCTACAAGTTAGAGGGTGCGCGGGAGTAAGCATGGAGTGACCGTTCAGGACAGTCACTAGATCTCATAGCCATCGAGAGGCCAGTCGAACGCATGCTAATGAAGTTGTCCTTCGGGGAAGGACGCGTCGTTGTGAAAACACACGGGTGTGAAAGAAAATCCCTATAGGCTAAGGAGTGCGTAGGTGTAAGCACGGGGTGACCGTTCAAGACAGTCACTGAATCGCATGGCCATCGAGAGGCCAATTGACGTGTGTTAATGGAAATGTCCTTCGGGGAAGGACACGCAGTTGTAGATACAAGGATATAAAAGTAAAACCCCTACAGGTTAGGGAGTGCGTAGATGCGGGCGCGGAGTGACTGTTCATGACAGTCACTTAGTCTCATGGCTATCGAGAAGCCAATCGACGTGCGTAAGCGAAGATGTCCTTCGTGGGAAGGACACGTATTTGCAAGAATACGAGGATAAAAAAATCCCTACAGGCTAAGGGATGCATAGATGGTGATGTCCTTCGTGGGAAAGACATGATCTTTAGAAATTAGAGTCCCTACAGGCTAGGGACCACGTGGGGATACCTGCAAAATCGAAACGCATAGATATCCAAAGCAAATAAATTGCAAACATATAATAAGCACAAGAGCACGAAAGTCCTAGGTTCATAGGTTCGACGTAGGGGGCTCTAGGGAGCCAACCTTTTTATGGGGGGTTCTAGAAGGTCTCATGGGGTCGTTCGTAGCCTCCGAGACTTTTTGTCTCTTTGGGTTTTAGAACAACTCATTTTATCCATGAGGTTCGAATTTTTGGGGTAGGTTCCCGGAGAGATCAGCCAAGTATCCAGTCCTGCCCTCAACAAAGTCAAGCCTCGTTTTGGACATTTCCGACTACTCAACCCACTCCGAGTGGAATTATCAATGAGACTCATAGGAGATTCATACTCCCCTATTGGTCTCAAAGTTAACTCCCACACTTAGGGTTTAACACAACATAAAAAAGACACCAGCAGATATAATAGGAATAAATATTCACTTAAATAAATATTTAATTAAATTGCAGTAATGAAATTGAAAAGGAAAATAAATAAATAAATAAAATTTAAATATTTAAAACTAACCTTGAACTCCAGCCGCTTGCGATTTAAAAAAATACAATACGCAGCAAATATTTAAATAAACATATACTTTTTTTTTAAATAAACAGGTATTTATTTAATTGATGTAAAAGATGAAATTATAAATAAATAAATAAATAAAGTAAAAACTTTAAATATTTAAATATAAATAAAGCCTAATTTTGGCAAATTAGCCAAACCCTAAAAGAAGTCTGCCAAAAACCTAAACCCTGCCAAAACCTATAGGAGCATAGTATTCACCATTATAGTTATCCCCAACAGAGTCGTCAGCTGTAGCAACCTGCCTAAAATTTAAAACTTAGAGAGTCGCCACCTATTCTGAAGGGCGAATAGGAAACCCTACGCAGTATAGAGATCAGGGTAAGATACTATATTCAGGTCGAGGGAAGGTGTTAGGCACCCTCAACCCTTTCCTATTGGCTTTGAATCTAAGGTCAAGGTTTATGGCTAAAATTACAGAGGTTAATAGCTAAGGAAATGAGAAGGGGGAAAATTGAGATTTTTGGGAAGGGGACTCGCCTTGTTGCCAAGTGCCTACGTACCTCCTTAGGGAGGATCAGAGTCTACGTAGTTCGGGGAAGGGTTGTACGCTCTTAGGATTAGAATTTGATTTGATATGATTTGAAGGCTTTTTGAATGGCCTATCGTAGTTTTGAATAAGGATGAAAATCCGTATTTTGAAATTAAAGTTTTTGAAAGGTTTGAAAAGTGTTTTGAGATGGGCGTACAACCCTGATTTGATTTAGCACTATTAACCGCAACGATCAATAGATTCGATCGCCATAGTTAAAAGATTGAAATTGCATCACTACCAATTTTAATCGATTGATTCGATTATCACTAATAATGAATTAATATGTTTTATTATTTTTTTGTGAGTTTATTTTGTATTGTTACCCCTCATAATCGATTAATACGATTACAAATAATAACGAATTGATAAGGAGAGAATATGCTAATTATCATAATCAATGGATTTGGTTACAACCATTTAGCAAAATATAATTGTTTTAATTTATAGGATTTGATTAATTAATTACTCGATTATTAACCATCGCGGCCGATAGATTCGATCGAAACGAATAATAAATTGCATCCTAATATCCTTCGGCCAAGTGGCCAATGGGATGAGACAAACCCTAATAGTATAAATATTTCTAGGGTTTATTGTGGTTTTTATGATTAAAATTAATTAGATCAATTAATTCGAATAATCGAAATAATTGAATAATCGGGGAAGATAATTCTACCTAATTATAGCCTAATCTTATTTTTGAATCCTAATTATATTATTAAAATCTTAAAAATAAAATAAACATCATTTATATTTAACCTAAATAACTAAATAATAAGAATATTTAAAATAAAACCTGGGCGTGTTATTCTGTGTGGAAGCTTTCTGAGGTCCTATGATAGACCTGTGCCCTTGAAGCGTTAGATCCGCTGCTTGGTGGATCCGAGGGCTGCTGAATTGAAGGCACATGGTAAATTCTGCAAGTGATGCGTAGGAGATCTGTAGCAAGTATTTATTGAAAAAATAACAACAGGGCCAGGGATCGAACCCTGGACCCTAGGCTGAAGTACAAACGCGCTTGCCACTGATCTGCGTGCTTTAATTTGTCATACTGGGAGAACGATAACATGATAAACAAGAAATAATGTTTGATTTGTACCAAACACGCACCAGCTGGTCCTTCTTCTTCCTCGCGATACACATCTATACAGCCACGGTTCATTTTTGTTGCTATTGACCTGCGAGTTCCAAACTTCCCATACAAACACCATAAATTGCAAATAAATATATCAATCGACCAGAGATCTCCTTCTGATCACAATAACATCCCCGATTTTGGCCTATTTCTTCTCTAACTAACAATCCCCAATTTAAACTCACAAAACCTAACAATGGTAAATCTTTACACCTGCACTTGAACACCAATTAGAAAACCTAGAAAGCTTATAAACATTCCTGCGAATACAACCATGTAGTCAAACCATGTTTATGATGCTTAGGTTAGAGTAATCGAGGAAGAAAAACGGTGAGCAAACTGTGACCCTTAAGCTTGCGATTATGAAGGTATTGGTGAACAATAATAACGCAGTTAGCTTCAGAGAAACAGTAGGAATCGATTGATAACCTTGGAATGGCATAAACCGAATCTAATCTTG
The DNA here is from genome assembly GCF_029867415.1 of Vicia villosa. Taxonomy (NCBI): domain Eukaryota; kingdom Viridiplantae; phylum Streptophyta; class Magnoliopsida; order Fabales; family Fabaceae; genus Vicia; species Vicia villosa. The sequence continues at coordinate 43,834,981 of NC_081180.1, read as the reverse complement.
GTCTGCGACTCCCCTTTTTGTCACCTTTTTTTTTGTTCTTCAGCATAGGTTTTTTTTTTCTTTTTTCTTGCCGCCGCCCCTTCCCTCGTTAGCAAAAATGGCCTCTCTTATAATGTACAAATTAGGTTTTTTTTCTTTCTAATGGGCCTAGTGCCAAATTAACTTAATAACCCAAAATTGATACAATTATAATATTAACCAGAATAAAAACTAATTATCATAATCCTAACAATAATAATAATCATAATAATATTTATTTCAAATGCTTAATAATAATACTAAATCCTATTATTAATAAATAATAACGGTTTTAGTAAAATTATAACAATAAAAATAAAATTTGATTAATTATTGTAAAAGAAATCAAACCTTCTAAGGATAAATTGGACTAACTGATTGGGCCCATATACCTGTTGATTACACCCCCGTTTTAACTCAAAGCGGTTTATAAGAGAATGAGTTCAACAATAGAGATGTTACACCCCACGACTCTTATTTTAATACCCCTGATGAATTAATAGACGTAGTTTTCCTCGGGCAAATTTTAGGGTATGACAACCAGTAGCTTTAACAGGATGTTTGTAACCATCCAACAGAAGATCCCATAGATCAACATCCAGACCAAGAAAGTAACTTTCCAGTTTATCTTTCCAATATTCAATGTTTTCACCATCGAATATTGGTGGTCTAGTATAACCATTGTTACCATTGTATTGCTCAGCAGAGCCAGATGTAGATGGAGTTGGATTTGATTGGGATTCACCAGCCATCTTTTACTGAAGCGTTTTTCTCTTCCTGAATCTTTTCTAAACACGGTTAAGTGCTTGCACCTTAGAACCGGCGCTCTGATGCCAATTGAAGGATAGAAAAACACTTAGAAAGGGGGGGGGGTTTGAATAAGTGTAGTCTTAAAAACTTGAACGATAAAAATAAATTGCACAGTTATTTTTATACTGGTTCGTTGTTAACTAAACTACTCCAGTCCACCCCCGCGGAGTGATTTACCTCACCTGAGGATTTAATCCACTAATCGCAACAGATTACAATGGTTTTCCACTTAGTCCGCGACTAAGTCTTCTAGAGTATCCTGATCACAACCTGATCACTCCAGGAACAAATGCTTAGACACAAGCTAAGACTTTCTTAGAGTATCCTGACCACCACGTGATCACTCTAATTACAACTGCTTAGACACAAGCTAAGACTTCCTAGAGTATCCTGATCAACACTTTATCACTCTAGTTACTTACAAATTAATGTAATCAATTCTAAGAGTATTACAAATGCTTCTGAAAAGCTATAATCACAACAGTGATATTTCTCTTAACGTTTAAGCTTAATCTCACTAATATATTACAACAGCAATGTAGTGAGCTTTGATGAAGATGAAGTTTCTGAGCTTTGAATTTGATCAGCGTTTCAGCAAGTTAATATTCACAAAATTTGGTTCAGAGTTGTTAACCTTGCTTCTCATCAGAACTTCATATTTATAGGCGTTTGAGAAGATGACCGTTGAACGCATTTAATTCTTTGCGTGTTCCGTACAGCTTTGCATTTAATGTTTCACGCTTTTGTCAACTACCTCGAGCCTTGTTCACGCTGTGTCTGCTGACGTTGCCTTTAATAGCTTCCAACGTTCCTTTTGTCAGTCAGCGTAGCCTGCCACCTGTACTTTCTTCTGATCTGATGTTTGTGAATATAATATTTGAATATCATCAGAGTCAAACAGCTTGGTGCATAGCATCTTCTTGTCTTCTGACCTTGAAGTGCTTCTGAGCGTGATACCATGAGAACTTCAGTGCTTCTGCTTCTGATCTCAAGTTCTTCTGATGCTTCCATAGACCCATATTCTGATTCTGCCTTGACCATCTTCTGATGTCTTGCCAGACCATGTTCTGATGTTGCATGCTGAACCTTCTGAGACAAAGCTTCTGAGCGCTGATTTGTGCATACTCTTTATATATTTCCTGAAAGGGAAATTGCAATGTATTAGAGTACCACATTATCTCACACAAAATTCATATCCTTGTTATCATCAAAACTAAGAATATTGATCAGAACAAATCTTGTTCTAACAATCTCCCCCTTTTTGATGATGACAAAAACATATATAAATGATATGAATTTGCGATCAGAAAGAGCAGACGGCTAAAGACAAATTACACAGCTATAGCATAAGCATGTGAATATGTCTCCCCCTGAGATTAACAATCTCCCCCTGAGATGAATAATCTCCCCCCTGAAATTAATACTCGAAGAACTTTAATAATAAAAGACTTCCCTGATTATTTCGGTAGAGACGATCACATAAGCTTCTTGCTTTTTATAATTCATAGCTTCTGACTTCTGCTTCCATTGGACAGCTTCAGAACTTGAATTTCTTTAGATCCCTAGAACACTCACAGCTTCTGATTCCTGCTTCCATTTAGGACAGCTTCAGAACTTGAATTTCTTTGATCTTCAGAACATTCACAGCTTCTGATTCCTACTTCCATTTAGGACAGCTTCAGAACTTGAATTTCTTTGATCTTCAGAACATTCACAGCTTCTGATTCATGCTTCCATTTAGGACAGCTTCAGAACTTGAGTTTTCTGGATCTTTAGAACATTCACAGCTTCTAATTTCTGCTTCCCTCGGATAGCTTCAGAGCTTTGAATTTCTTCTTACATCACTGTGAATACAAGATTACACTCAAAGATGTTTTTGATTTATGGTATGTGAAAACAAGATTACACTCAAAGATGTTTTTGATTTATGGCAAACTCAAATGAGCATCCAAACAAAGCACAGGATGATCTACTATGCATATAGAATGACTCAACACAAGCAAAACAAGAAGAATGCAGAAAAGCAGCAGCTAGGTCGACCTACCATCAACCCAGGTCGACCTAAAATGGAGAAAAATTCATATACTCCTGCTAGGTCGACCCACACATCATTTAGGTCGACCTAAATTGATGAATTTTACATACCACCCTGTTAGGTCGACCTACACATCAACTAGGTCGACCTAATCTGTGAAAATGTCCCAAGAATGCATCAGAAGAGGATTCTGGTCGACCTACTCCTTCAACAGGTCGACCTAACTGGGAGCAAAATTCTGCAAGCTCTGTTAGGTCGACCTAAGCACTACAAGTGGTCGACCTAATTGATCAAGAAAGTTCAAAAATCAGTTTTTCTTGGTTCTAACTGTTATGCAATCATATATATATTGTGCAAGGGTAATTATTCAATACACCAACGACTGAAAGATACACAAACGCTTCTCATCTTCGTTCTTCATCATCTCCAACACAATTACACATAATCATTCTTGCGTTGCGGGTTAGTGATGAGTTCGATAACGTCCATGGAACGGAATTGAAGATTCCTAGTGGGTGAAGGTTTGTGGGGTTTGTTGGTGAATAAAATCTGCGGGTTTTGTCCTCCACGACGGGTGGTTCTTGGGGGTTTTTATCAAGAGGCGTTCATTGAGGATTCGGCTGAGTGTAACGATTGAGGAACGGGGAGTTCAAGGAATCAAGACACTGCAGAAGGGAATCAAAGTGAAGCTCTTGGATAACCTTGATCTGGCTCAAGATTAAGGGGGAAGAAGGTTCAAAGGATCGACATAATTGGTTTATCGTTTATCGCCTTGTTATCTTCTTTGTATATACTACTTTCAACATTAATGAAAGATTACCCAATTTCAATTTGGAATTGGGGGCAGACGTAGTCGTAGCGAGGACGATCGACGAACTGCCTAAACAAATATCGTGTTCTTGTCGCTTTCACTTTTTCATTTACATTCTGTTCATAATTGGTATAATTGCTAAATTGATCAATGATTCAAGTGTTAAAATTGTGAATTAAAAGTTCTGCATAAACATCACAATTCACCACATCTTGAATTAGCATCAATTTGAATATTATCACCAAGTGTTTGTCTATTTGCTTAATTCACCTTACTGCATTGTAAATCAAAGTGTGTCAATCTAGAAGTTAATTGATATTCAGTTGTGACACGTATTGATTCGATAGCATATCTCCTTATCCGGAATTTCGAATATCTTGTGGCTTTGTAACACATATAACCCTTTGCAATAGCGGTCCGGAATAGACGCAAGTCGATTCAGAACCGCTTTCGCTATAGTCTGTAAAAATCCCGGAAAAACTGTGTTGGATCTATTCACCCCCCCTCTAGATCCTTAGGCCAGCGTCTAACAAGTGGCATCAAGAGCTCTGGTTTATTCCGTGCTACGTGAAACACTTATTGGAAAGATGGCTTCCGGACCTAAAGGGGCTCATAATAGAGCTCCAGTTTTCAACGGCGAAAACTACGGCTATTGGAAGGATTGTATGTGTGTCCATATCAATGCAATTGATAGGAACATCTGGACAGCTATTGTCAATGGTCCATTCCAGATCACCATGACAAATGCAGCTGGTGCAGTTGTTCCAAAACCAGAAGATACTTGGAATGCTGAAGATGAAAAGAAATATGCATACGATTGGAAAGCGAGAAACATTCTAATCTCAGCTCTAGGAGTTGATGAATACTATCGCGTTTCCCATTGTAGATCAGCTAAAGCTATGTGGGACACATTGCAAGTTGCCCACGAGGAAACGGATGATGTCAAACTAGCTAGGATCAATACGCTAACTCAAGAGTTCGAACTTTTTCACATGGAAGATGGTGAAACCATCGAAAGTATGCAGAAAAGATTCGTTCACCTGAAAAATCGATTAAATTCTCTTGATAGACCTGTTTCCAATGCAGTTGCTACTAACAAAATCTTAAGGTGTTTGAACAGGGAATGGCAACCCAAAGTTACAGCAATTAAGGAAGCAAATGATCTCAACACTTTAGACATTACCACTCTTTTTGGTAAACTAGAGGAACATGAACAGCATCTTAAATGCCTTGACATGCATGAGAAGAGGACAAAGAAAGAAAAGAACATGGAGAAAGAGGTAGAGAAGAAGTCAATAGCTCTAAAAGCTTCGAGCTCCAAGACCTCAAAACGAGAGCCAAAGGATAGTGACACAAGTGATGACGAAGACTCCGATGATGAGGAAATGGGACTGTTTGTGCGAAGATACAACAAATATCTAAAGAAAAATGGAGCAAAACATTCCGACAAAGGCTTGATCAACTATAGAAAGCAATCAAACATGTTCAAACAAGATGACGACAACAAAGGAAAGATCAAAGGTCTTTGCTTCAATTGTGGGAAAGTCGGTCACTACAAACCGGATTGTCCATATCTTAAGAAAGAAAAGGAGAAGAACCAAAGCAAAGGTCATAACAAATCTAAAAGAGCTTACATAGCATGGGAAAGTGATTCATCTAGTGAAAGCTCATCAAGCGATGAAGAAGAATCAGCAAACCTATGTTTCATGGCTCATCAAAACAAGAAAAAGAAAGCTGTAAGTCATCTTAAACCTGAACTTGTAGATAAGGTATCTCATTCTCAACTAAAACTTGCTTTTGAAGAATTACATAGAGATGCAATTAAAGCTTTCAAACTTTTGGCCTCAAATAAGAAAATATTTTCATATCTTGAATCAAATGTTGAGAAAACCGAAAAGGATATGGAAGCTTTAAAACAATCTATGCTAGACATTCAAAAGGACAAAGTTGAAATAGATACTACATCATGGTTTGGTTGTGAGACATGTCACATTTGGCAAAAAGAAGTGAGAGATCTAAAAGCCAAGTTAGACAAGGCTCTACAACCAAAAGTGACTTTTGCGGTTGATCCAAATAAGTTCAAAAGATCGTATACTCCTTTATATAGTAAATACACTTTTGTACCAAAAGTATCAACTAGCAAAACTCCATATTCTCATCATATTACCTGTCATTATTGTTGCAAAAAGGGACATACCATTGAAAAATGCAAATTTAGGAGAATTTTAGTTCCTAAAGGAGTGTTTCAATGGTTGCCTAAGTGCAACAATGTCTGTACTCACCATCCAGGACCCAATGAAGATTGGGGACCTTCCACTCTAAATTAATTTTGCAGGAAAAGTGTCTTGACATCGCCGAAAGGTGGTGGTTCCTTGACAGCTGGTGCTCAAGACACATAAAGGAAGACATACCACTATTGGTATGTCACCTATAAAGACAGAATGAAGAACCATACCTGGCAAAGGAGATGTAGGTGACCTGGTCATCACAAATGTATAAGATACATCACACAAAAGACTCATTACTCGATGTGCAATTGGCAAATTGCATCACAAGAAGATTTAAACCTATTCTAAGCAGAATAATGTTTGGGACCCTGTCCCGCATCCGGGAGAACATCAAGTAATCGAGACTAGATGAGTTTTTCGCAAAGTCAAGCAATCAGTTATGAAACATTGTATTAAGACAAAGCATCATCAAATCTAGGAGTGTGGCACACTGACAAGAGGATTCCACACAATGATGACAAAACACCTACATATTGAGAAAGCGGTAACATGTTTATTGTTCACTTCTAAAATTTTTATTGATGCTATAATATGCTATCAATTAACATGCTTATAGTGACTTCATGTGTTCTTATCTACTCTTCTCAATTAACAATGCTATAATATGTTATTGTATGTGTGTTCATCATTTTCATTCATAACATACAATGTTTGAGCATTCAAGCAAATGACAAAGCAAAAATACATCATATAGAAACATTTTTAAGGCATTTTCATCATTTAAGGGAACTTAGGTCGACCTACTCTGTATTTGAGTCGACCTACAGAAGAATCTTCTTTTCAGAAACTAAAAAGGCCCAGTTGCGTCGACCTACTCATGATTTAGGTCGACCTAAATTGGTCATTTTTCATGTTACTTCTGTTAGGTCGACCCAGCCTCACTTTAGGTCGACCTACTACTGTCATTTTTCCAAAATTGGGTCTGTTAGGTCGACCCGACCCATTCTCTCTCATTCAAAACATTTCATTCATTCATTCCCTCTCATTCTCATCACATTTGGTACGGCCAACCCTAACTCCTCAAACTCAAAACTGTTCAAAATCATCCTTCTCACACAAAATCATCAACAACTATGCCTCCAAAATCAAGAAAGGGAAAGGAAGTTGCATCTGGATCATCCTCACAACCGGTAAGTGCTGTAGCCCTTGTTCACCCTGATTGTAAAGATAATTTTGAAAAATGGCAAATGAAAAGGAAGGTAGTGAAACGGTATATCTTCAATCAACATGTTGCTAAAAATATGCATATTCCTGAAGTTGTGAGTCTTATTGAGCATCAAAATGTTCATCCCCTTTTGGAATGTGCCACACCATACTGTGAGAACACTGTTAGGGCATTCTATGCAGGGTTCACAAGAGAGGCAGGCTGTAATTTTAGGTTTAAGATGGGGTCAAGATCTCATATCGTTGACAAACGTGCTTGGATTAGTATCTTTGGTCTCAACATTGTAGGCGATGAATTATGTATAGAAGACGGGGACGTACCGGGAATCTATGATCATGTGGCCTACATGAAGTCTATCCTCAAAGATCCTTCCGTCTTTGACAAACCTAATGAAACAATAACAGCCGGTCACCTGAAGAGAGATCCTAGACTTCTAAATTGGGTCATCTCAAGAGTCATTCGACCACGAGCAGGCGGATTTTCCAGAATTGAAAGAAATGAAATCGTGTTGATGTACTTGATCCAAAACAGAACACGTGTGCACTGGCCACACTTTCTAACTGCTAAGTTTGAGGAAGTAAAGCAGAAGACTACTGCTCTTTGCTATGGCTCGATCATACAAACAATTGTGAACCATTTCGGCATGAAGCTCGATGGATTATCATACATTAACATGAAACAGAACCAGGACTTTTCCCAAACAACCTTAACCCTCATGGGATATCATTGGGATCCAAATAGGGGAACCTATTATCTCATTCAAAAGGGGACCGGAAGAGTCATCTACAACTATGATGATCCTACAGAATTTGGTCACACTGCAGAAAATGAAGAAGAAGGAAATGATCAAGAGATAGCAAATGATGATGATCATACCATGGAAGACGCAGCTCAAGACATGGATGCACATTGGAGATATGTTCCGCCACAACAAGAGGATATCCCTTGGGGATACACAGCTCCACCTCCTCATGATCAATCCAACATAATTTCTATGCTTGAAGCTATGCAACTCCAACAACAACAGAACTTTGAAACTCAACAGCTTCAATTTCAAACAATGCAGCAGCTTCAACAAGATAGATATGAGGAACAACAACGTCAATATCAATCGTTGTACGGTTTGGTTCAGGAACAAAAGAACGATTTTGAGACATTTGCATCCAACTCCGTATTGAGGCAGAATCAGTTTGAGGAAATGGCATTGCATCGCCATGCTAACATAAGCCAAAGCTTCAACACTCTTAACATGTCTGTGCTGGATTTGTTGGAACAGGTTGAAGAAGATCGACCTCATTCATTTCAAAGAGGAAGAGGAAGAAGGGGCAGGCGTTAGGACATATTGTCTATCATATCATCATTTCATTGCATTTCATGTCATTAAGTTTTTTTTTGTTAAAAACAGTATGTGATGTAGTACTCTCTGTTTTCTGTTATTAATCTCTTGAACTACTATGTATGTTGTTGGTTCTCTTTAAAACATGTTTAGTTCTTATGATTTCACCATTTACATGTTGTCTATCTCTATGACTACCGGTATTCTTTATTTCTCTTGTTACTTTCCTACTCTGTTTTCTTTGTTTCTCTCTTTTTGATGTTGTCAAAGGGGGAGATAGATACAATAGATGCTGAGATATAGATGCAATAGATGCTGAGTGTACGGGGGAGCTTTGTGAAGAGATTGCTTGGTTGAGAGATTGCTTGGTTGAGAGATAGATGCTGGATGTACGGGGGAGCCTTGTTGAGTCTTCATCACTTACTACCAAAGCTTTTGACTATTGGTTTGCCATCATCAAAAAGGGGGAGTATGTGAATACAAGATTACACTCAAAGATGTTTTTGATTTATGGTATGTGAATACAAGATTACACTCAAAGATGTTTTTGATTTATGGCAAACTCAAATGAGCATCCAAGCAAAGCACAGGATGATCTACTATGCATATAGAATGACTCAACACAAGCAAAACAAGAAGAATGCAAAAAAGCAGCAGCTAGGTCGACCTACCATCAACCCAGGTCGACCTAAAATGGAGAAAAATTCATATACTCCTGCTAGGTCGACCCACACATCATTTAGGTCGACCTAAATTGATGAATTTTACATACCAGCCTGTTAGGTCGACCTACACATCAACTAGGTCGACCTAATCTGTGAAAATGTCCCCAGAATGCATCAGAAGAGGATTTTGGTCGACCTACTCCTTCAACAGGTCGACCTAACTGGGAGCAAAATTCTGCAAGCTCTGTTAGGTCGACCTAAGCACTACAAGTGGTCGACCTAATTGATCAAGAAAGTTCAAAAATCAGTTTTTCTTGGTTCTAACTGTTATGCAATCATATATATATTGTGCAAGGGTAATTATTCAATACACCAAAGACTGAAAGATACACAAACGCTTCTCATCTTCGTTCTTCATCATCTCCAACACAATTACACATAATCATTCTTGCGTTGCGGGTTAGTGATGAGTTCGATAACGTCCATGGAACGGAATTGAAGATTCCTAGTGGGTGAAGGTTTGTGGGGTTTGTTGGTGAATAAAATCTGCGGGTTTTGTCCTCCACGACGGGTGGTTCTTGGGGGTTTTTATCAAGAGGCGTTCATTGAGGATTCGGCTGAGTGTAACGATTGAGGAACGGGGAGTTCAAGGAATCAAGACACTGCGGAAGGGAATCAAAGTGAAGATCTTGGATAACCTTGATCTGGCTCAAGATTAAGGGGGAAGAAGATTCAAAGGATCGACATAATTGGTTTATCGTTTATCGCCTTGTTATCTTCTTTGTATATACTACTTTCAACATTAATGAAAGATTACCCAATTTCAATTTGGAATTGGGGGCAGACGTAGTCGTAGCGAGGACGATCGACGAACTGCCTAAACAAATATCGTGTTCTTGTCGCTTTCACTTTTTCATTTACATTCTGTTCATAATTGGTATAATTGCTAAATTGATCAATGATTCAAGTGTTAAAATTGTGAATTAAAAGTTCTGCATAAACATCACAATTCACCACATCTTGAATTAGCATCAATTTGAATATTATCACCAAGTGTTTGTCTATTTGCTTAATTCACCTTACTGCATTGTAAATCAAAGTGTGTCAATCTAGAAGTTAATTGATATTCAGTTGTGACACGTATTGATTCGATAGCATATCTCCTTATCCGGAATTTCGAATATCTTGTGGCTTTGTAACACATATAACCCTTTGCAATAGCGGTCCGGAATAGACGCAAGTCGATTCAGAACCGCTTTCGCTATAGTCTGTAAAAATCCCGGAAAAACTGTGTTGGATCTATTCACCCCCCCTCTAGATCCTTAGGCCAGCGTCTAACAATCACTTCATGCTAGATTATATCAGAACATTGTTGAATGTACCAGAGCATCATCAGAGCTTCTCTACATCCTGAAATGTTACAGAACAAAACTAAACGACAAAAGTCAGCATGAATGAGTTAGAACATAAAATGTGTATCAGAACACAAAATATGTATCAGAGCCATATAAGCCATATAGAATATATCAGATCCAATAGACAATGTATCAGAGCAAGTAGACAATGATTTGGATCATATTCTATTATCAGAATTTCTGATCATTCTTCCTTCTTGCTTCTGATTCTGAAGCTTCCTAGCACTCAGCTTGCTTCAAGAATCCAAGAGCTTGATTCATTTTGTTGCTTCCTTATATTGATCTTGAATCTTTGATTCCTGCAACAACACAACTTAAAAACATAGAACTTTACAAGTTCTGTTAGTAAAGCAACTGATTAAATCAAATCATTTATCACATATTTCTCCCCCTTTTTGTTATATCATCAAAAAAACAGAAAAGATTCAGATACAAACAAAAAGAAACACACGGAGGAAAAAAATGATTTCATTGAAGTTCAAACAGCAGGTACAGAAGTACACGCAGAGAAGGAAGACAAGATGCACAAAAACAGATGCAGCAAAAGCAAAAACAAAACAACACAGACTCAATCTAAGACGACCCTAGCCTTGACAAGATCTTGGCCAGCATCTCTTGAACCCCATTGTTGTATCCTTCTTGCCTCTCCATGAAAGCTCTAAACTCATCCTGGTTCTTCTGAAGAACTTCCAGAGTCCTTGCAAGATGGGAAGGTTCATCAGAAGAAGCTTCACCGCTTCTAACCACAGGAATAGCATTGTGATCTGTAGCTTCCATGGATAGATCATTTGCAGGGATTTCCTCAACAGGAACTGATTCAGCAACATGATCTTCTACACCTGCTTCTTGCATAGAAGCATCTCCATATTCTGCAGCTGGAATCTCAGAATCTCCATTCTCAAGTGCCTGAAGAATGGCAGCAAGTCAAAGAGGGTCTTGAAATCAAGTCAAAGCTGGAATGACCAAGCTTGGGTCTTTCTCAGAAGGGTTTTCCCTCAGAAAGTCAAAGAGGGTCTTGAAATCCCCAAGTAGAACATGATATTGAGGTATCCAGACCACAATTTCCCTGCAAGAGTTAGCTTCCGTTGCAGCAGCAAGCCTTGCTTGTTCCAATTCATCCACAAAGGGCTTCTCCTCAGCAACAACACAATTTTTGAGAGGATGGTAGTATATACCATTATCACCCTCCAGAAGGTAACCAGGGTAACCAGGAGCAGCAGCCACTAGTCTTTTCTGTGCTCCCATTGCTTCTACTTGAAAATCCTTGCGAAATCTTCTCCAGAGGTTTCTTGTAGAAACATCATCCAGACCATTTAGAAATGCATCCTAAGTAGACGTCCCCTCAACTGCACGCACGCTTGTCCAGGAATAGTGAACACGTGTTTACCATCTGGATAGCCAGTTACAGCTGTTTTGCTTTTAAAGAGATTCTGAATCAACTTAGACAATGAAACGTTAGTAATAACTGAATCACAATTTCTAATTGATTTCAATCAGAACTTCTTATAAAAAACAAATCCAATTTCATTTCAGAAGATACTCATACATAAGATCTTCTCATCTTCTCATTCTGGGCATAAATCCATACTGATATTCTTCAGAATGAACTTAAACCTATCTTCAGCAAGGGGTTTTGTAAAGATATCAGCCCATTGATGGTCTGTATCCATAAAGTTTAAAGATATAACACCCTTCTGAACATAGTCCCTTATGAAATGATGTTTAATCTCAATATGTTTAGCTTTTGAATGTAAAATAGGATTCTTAGATAAACATATAGCAGAAGTATTATCACAGAAAATAGGAATGTTACTCTCATATATCTGATAATCTTCCAGCTGACTTCTCATCCAGAGCATTTGTGTGCTACAACCAGCAGCAGCAACATATTCTGCTTCTGTTGTTGAGAGGGCAATAGTAGCTTGCTTCTTGCTGTACCATGAGATCAAATGACTTCCAAGAAATTGACAACTTCCAGAAGTGCTCTTTCTTTCTATTCTATCTCCAGCATAGTCAGCATCACAGAATCCTACTAAGTTGTAATCTTTAGATCTTCTGTAAACTAAACCAACATTAGTAGTACCTTTCAGATACCTCAGAATTCTCTTAACCGCTGTTAAATGAGGTTCTCTTGGATCTGATTGGAATCGAGCACACAAACAAACACTAAAGAGAATGTCAGGTCTAGAAGCAGTTAGATATAGAAGAGATCCAATCATACCTCTGTACAACTTCTGATCTACCTTCTTACTTACCTCATCCTTACCCAGTACACATGTTGGATGCATGGGAGTTTTGGCTTCTTTGCTTTCAGAAAGATTAAACTTCTTCAGAAGTTCTTTCACATACTTCGTTTGATGAACATAGGTTCCATCGGAAGTTTGATTGATTTGAATCCCAAGGAAATACTTGAGTTCTCCCATCATGCTCATTTCAAATTCAGCCTGCATAGACTCAGCAAACTCCTTTCCAAGTGTAGCATTAGATGTTCCAAAGATAATATCATCAACATTTATTTGACAAATTAAGATATCCTTTTTAAATGTTTTACAAAAGAGAGTAGTGTCCACTTTTCCTCTAGTGAAATCATTTTCTAGAAGGAAAGAACTCAAACGTTCATACCAAGCTCTGGGAGCTTGTTTCAATCCGTATAATGATTTCTTTAATTTGAAAACATGATTTGGAGACATGGAGTCTTCAAAACCAGGAGGTTGGTGAACATAAACTTCTTCATCTGTATAACCATTTAAGAAGGCACTCTTGACATCCATCTGATAAAGAGTGATGTTATGTTGAGTGGCAAAAGAAATCAATAGACGAATAGATTCTAACCTGGCCACTGGTGCAAAAGTTTCGGTATAATCAATCCCTTCTTGCTGACTATAACCCTGAGCAACCAGTCTGGCTTTGTTTCTTACCACTTCACCTTTCTCACTTAGCTTGTTTCTGAAAACCCACTTAGTACCGATGATGTTAAATCCTTTTGGTCTAGGAACCAAGTCCAATACATCATTCCTTGAAATCTGATTTAGTTCTTCTTGCATGGCAATTATCCAGTCTGGATCTTCTAGAGCTTGATCAACAGAAGTTGGCTCGATCAAAGAAATAAGACCTAATTGACATTCTACATTGTTCTTAAGGAATGCCCTTGTTCTGATGGGATCATCTTTCTTCCCAAGGATCACATCTTCTGAATGAGCTGATGCAAGTCTAGGTGATCTTCTGACTGTAGGTTCTTCAGAAATTCTCAGATTCTCTAAAGATGCAGCAACTTGATCTTCTGATCCATTGCTTCTGAGACTGCCAGCTTCTGGAGCTTTGCTTCTTGGTTCTACTGCTTCTGATATATCAATATCAAAATCTGCAAAATTCTCAAACTGCTTTGGTTTTTCAAGACCAAGCTTATCATCAAACCTGATATTGATTGATTCTTCTACAATCAATGTTTCAGTATTGTATACTCTGTAGCCTTTAGAGCGTTCAGAATATCCAAGAAGGAAACATTTTTGTGCTTTGGAATCAAACTTACCAAGATGATCTTTAGTATTCAGAATAAAACATATACATCCAAAAGGATGGAAATATGAAATGTTGGGCTTTCTGTTCTTCCACAATTCATAAGGAGTCTTATTTAGAATAGGTCTGATAGAGATTCTATTCTGAATATAACACGCAGTGTTTATTGCTTCTGCCCAGAAATGCTTAGCCATATTGGTTTCATTGATCATGGTTCTGGCCATTTCTTGTAGAGTCCTATTCTTTCGCTCTACAACTCCATTTTGCTGTGGAGTTCTAGGACAAGAGAAATCATGGGCAATACCATTTTCTTTGAAGAACTCCTCAAAGAACCTGTTCTCAAATTCGCCACCATGATCACTTCTGACCTTTATGATTTTACACTCTTTCTCAGATTGAATCTGAGTGCAGAAATCAAAGAACACTGAATGAGACTTGTAATACGGTGAACTGACTTTTATTTTTTATAAGCAACAAATGTTGCGGTGAGCAAGAGTCGCCACCGACTTTTATTTTGTCCAATGTTAGGAAAGGTAAAAAGTACAGAAAAAGACCTTTTTGAAAGAAAACGGGCTCGGGGGGTAAGTTATGAAAAGGGAAGGTGCAAGCACCCTTTTCATCCGTAGTTATCTACGGGCTCTTAACTTGCTTAGCTCATGTTTTGTTTGTTTTGAATTGAAAAGGGACGTAAGGACTTTAGCGTAAATGCGTAGCCTTCGCCTTTGAAAAAGTTTTTGAAAAGATGTTTTTTAATAGAGCTAGGCATATTAAGAGCACTACCCTAGATTGGTCTTTTTCTGTAATTTTTAAAGTTCCCAGGACTATCCATACTATATAGGAGTAGGTAGTCCCTATTATATTGGACGTGCGGGTCATCGAAGGGTCATTGAGGTCGTTTGAAGGCAACAAGTAGAGGTACCTTTAGCAATTTCGAAGGGACGATCGTCACTTTTTTGTAGGCAACAATCGAGGGTCATCGAGGGACTTAGTGACGATTTTATACCGAGGGACCTTTGCTAACGGGTACCTCTACATTTCGAGGGACACGACCTTTTAATCGAAGGCAACCAAGAGAGGCGTACCTTAAGGGTGAGTGCGTGCAAAGTGTGTTGTATTCGATTATAATTTATCTTGTATATCTTTTTAATGAGCTAACGTTTGATTCGAGCTTGCCATACATGTCCTAGTTTAAACATACATCTAACACAATATAATAAAAATACAAAAATAAAATGTGCGGGAAGGTAAAAAGGTTCACTATAATATTTACACTTGACCTATATACATTCTACTTTCTGAAACATAATGAAAACATGCGCCATACAAGGGATTGTTAAGATGAGAAAAGAAATCGGGAGAAAAATAAGATTTGATGGTTAATAAAATTAATTTTAATTAAAATTGATTCTAAATTAATTTAAATGTCTATTTAACTAAATCCTAAAACATTTAAGATTTTTTTTATTAAATTAAATTATATTAATTAAATAACCTAATTTATTTAAGTGAGAAAAAAAAAGACAATTAAATTAAATGATTAAACCTAAAGTCTAACAAGGTTAGTTTTTATTTTATTATTTTTGTTGTTTTTTTTTACTTAAAATAAATGGGAATTACAAGTGCAAAATCTAAAAAAAAAAGTTTGTCATGGCTGAGTATTGAACCCACATTCTTGGGTTTACCAGCAAAACCTCTCAAGCATCTGCGCTGCATGCATCACGTGTTAGCATAACCAACTAAAACAATTAAATAAGAAACATAACACTGATTAAGCAATTCAAACAAATAGTCAAAGTGGGCCCCTCATCATTCAAATGGACCAATCAGCGCAAGAGAGAGAGAGGATTCGTTTGACTGGCAAACGGAAGGCACACACGCGTGCGGTCAAGGGTCAGTGGTCCATGTCATCATCTCCTTCCTCCAGCCCTGCGGATTTTACTGCGATTTTATCCACCAAATTACCTGCGGATTTTACCATCTCCTTCATGCTTAAACCTGCAGTTATGGAATACGCACACAAACGAGCCTAACAATAATAAATGGCACCCAGATCACATAAACATGCCCTGCTGAGTTCAAATCAACCGTTAGTTTTGGTTAAAAACCCCTCCATACGGAGATTCAAAGAAAAAGCTCGTGGAGCCCTAACAATGGTGCTACACGCTCTAGGAATTATGGCTTAGCTTTAGTGATCCAAATCTGTTCTAAACAACATTATGAGCACATTGAAATCATCAAATCAAATTAAAACATGCTGTATGATAAAAAGCGAAAACCATAACCATGAGTGGATATGAACAAGCATGCTATATGTATTTACACGTTATGGAGTTCATGCTTGGATCCAAACTTACTCTAAATCGCCTCTGGGAGAGATTGGAGTGATTACTTCTGATTGCAAGTGGCTGTAATGTACAGAAACTCGTATGCCTTAGGAGTGAACCTTTTTTTTTTTTGGAGCTTTGGAGATGCACTTTGAGGCCAGGGGTTTTTTTTTTTAATTTTATTTATTTTGAATATAAGTAAAAAAAATGAATATTCTAAAAAAAACTTAATTAAAAACGAGAATTAAAATTAAATGATTAAAAAGAAAAACTTATTTTTTGTGATTTTATTATTTTAATATAAATGAAAATTAAATTAAATCTATAGTTAGAAAAAAAATAAAAAGAAAAAGTGTTAGAAGTGGGATTCGAACCCGGGACCTTGTACCTGCAAACCTTACTTCCTTACCAATTGTGCTATATTATTTATTCGAAATAAAAAGCCAATTGAAAGTTTAAGAAGCATCAATCAACATTTTGCTATTTAAAATATAACAATTTAATAGTAAACTATTATATTTTAAAATAGATTTTAAATCGAATATTTATAAAATTCAGGATATCAATGTAAATGAAACCTAGACTTTTATAAAAACCCAATTTTTGAAATAGTTTTGAATTTTTGAAAAGTGTGGGCAAATTTTGGGGTATGACAGCTGCCCCTGTTCAATCTTCTTAAACCTGAGGATGTAGATTGGCTTGTGTGCCTATCGGAATCTGAAGGTGGAAGAGGATTGAACACTAGAATACCCAGAAATTTGCCCTTGTTGATGGAGGGACTTTTGTATGAGATGGGCTTAAAAATGCCATCCGGAGGTTGACAGAGAAATGTCTGAGATGGGCTTAGAGATGCCACCTAACTGAGATGCTTGTCAGCAACCTGGGGGGTCATGCTTCCCATGGCGCGTATATGATAGATCTTCAGAATGTTTGGGGTTCAAGCTTCCAAACGTATATCTGAAATAGAGATTCATAGATGTTCGGGGTTCGAGCTTCCGAAACATCTACCATAGAATTCAGATCAATCGGGGCTCAGGCTTTCGAAACATATCTGCCATAGATTTCAGAACATCCGGGGTTCAGGCTTCCAGAACGTTTCCGTTGTAGAATTCAGATTATCCAGGGTTCAAGCTTCCGAAACATATCTGCCGTAGATTTCAGAACATCCGGGGTTCATGCTTCTGGAACGTTTCTGTCATAGATTTCAGATTATCCGGGGTTCAAGCTTCCGGAACATATCTGTTGTAAAATTCAGATCATTCGGGGTTCAAGCTTCCGAAACATATCTGCCGTAGATTTCAGAACATCCGGGGTTCATGCTTCCGGAACGTTTCTGTCGTAGATTTCAGATTATCCGGGGTTCAAGCTTCCGGAACGTATCTGTTGTAGAATTCAGATCATTCGGGGTTCAAGCTTCCGAAACATATCTGCCGTAGATTTCAGAACATCCGGGGTTCATGCTTCCGGAACGTTTCTGTCGTAGATTTCAGATTATCCGGGGTTCAAGCTTCCGGAACATATCTGTTGTAAAATTCAGATCATTCAGGGTTCAAGCTTCCGAAACATATCTGCCGTAGATTTCAGAACATCCGGGGTTCATGCTTCCGGAACGTTTCTGTCGTAGATTTCAGATTATCCGGTGTTCAAGCTTCCGGAACATATCTGTCGAGAATCTGGGGTTCAAGCTTCCAGACTGTATATTTGATATTGATTGATTTTGTTGATGATATTTTCCTGGCCGGTTGGTCGACCTGAAAGACAAAGTTAGTTTTATGCAATATCATGATGCATGTAATGCATGTTTTTTTAAAATGAATGAGAATGTTATGCATATGACATGAGGTGTATGATGTATGAATGCAAAATGTTGCTAATAACGACAACAAATTGTAGCAGTGTTTGGCGGGGAAAATAAATCCCTGACTGTTCAGCGCCTTTGAGAGATTTTTTTGAATCTCGACTTGACTGCCCCAGATGAATTGGATAATAACATGTCATGCCCCTTGTACATATTGGCGTTTTAGCCAACTGAGTCAGTCGTGGGAAATCTTTATGCTTTTTGGAGCACTTCCGAAGCATGCCTGTCGCGAGGGCTTCCTGAGATTTGTGCTGTTATAAGCAACTTGCCCCAGTATCATGAGTTTAGGAACAATGCCCCTGATTGATCAACACTTCTGAGGGAGTTTTCGAGTCATGACCTGATTGCCCCAGATGTCTGAACGCTTACTTGACGAAGTACTTCGACTGCTTTTGTGCCCCTGAGGCTGATCAGAATTTGAGATATTCTTGCTCAAACTCAATGGAGTTCTGAAGACAACTTTTCCCTTGAGAGGATTAAACTTTTCATCAGCAGCTCATGATGGAAGCTTTCCTGGTGTCAAATACTTGTTCATATGCAAAGAATGTTTAGTATGAGAAACATAATTTTAATGCAAAGTTCATGTTTGTCTTGAAGTTTAAAAAAGGAAGTTTTTTTTTGAAAGGATGTCGAAGCATCGATTTTTTTTGAAAGGTGGTGTGATACCAACTCAAGCGTTTAGCAAAACTCCTAGGAGTCGGTTTACCGTATTCTTGTTTACAGTATGCTTTCGAATTAACCCTGCTTCAATTAGGACTTTTGAGGGTTGTAACGTGGCCAGGTTCACAGTTTTAGAAAAAAGGATTTTTAGGCTCAAAATTTATTGGTGCCCACCCCCTTCGTGATGTTCTCCAACCTAAGTTCAGTTAACTCGACGCGAGTATTCATCCTTCAAAAGGAGTTTGGGACGATTGAGGAATCAGTTAGGTATTTGGACATGGCAGTCACTTTACCTTTCATATTTTGTGTCTGATCACATGACTTGTTCTTTGAATTTACAGTCACACGACTTTGCCATTTTGTTGAGGATCTCTTTTTTGTTTCTCTAACTTTTTCCTGGACAAATTCTTTTGATTTTGATGTCCATCGGGATGCCCTTATTTTGCCTAAGTCGCTGGTTTTCAAGTTTGTAGACTTAGCAGGATTTTTTTTTTGTATTCATTCTTTTCCCCTTTTTTTTTTTGAACAAGTCGTATAATCCTGAGACGTCTTCGATTTGTTGGAAAGATTATGACCGCCTCATTTCTTGGTCGACGAGGGATAACCGTTGTGGTATTAACTTTCCTCATCCTTTTGAAAGATAACCATTGTTGTATCCTTAGATGCTTGCTCCTGATGAATTTTGAACGCTCAATCAGGTTAACTGAACACTACCCTGCCCCTGGGTTAAATGCGGGGTTTTTTCGTATAGAAAAGAAACTCCTACTTCAAGGCTCAAAGGGGTTGGCAAGGGATTAACTTCCTTATATCTCCAGTGTTTGGGGATTTGAAACAATGCCTGTACATCATCAACAGGGTTTTACTCGAAAGCATACCATTTGAGATTATAGGTATTATGTGTTCGTCATTCTCCCTTCAGAGTCATCATGCTTTATCATTGAGAGTTTGGTATCACAAGCAAATAAGAACATATTAGAGCGAGAGCGAATGAATTTTTTTCAAGACAAACACATCCAATGCATCGTTATTATAGTTCAAAAACAAACAAGTATTGCATATAGACAATATTGAACAAGAACAAGAAAGATTACGCATGAAAATGCATGAGAAATTACAAATTGCCAATATTGAGGAGATTTTCTCCGTATGGACTTATTGCTTTAGAAGGTCCATTGAGTCGAGGGAGAACTTCAAATCTGGCCTGCAGGTGTGAATATGATAACCTTTGCATCAATCAGGTCTTGTACTTTATCTCGGACTGGTTGGCAATTATCGATCGACTGACCAAGTGCCCCAGAGAGGAAACTAAACCAAGCGTTCGTATCTGAACTAAAGATTACTTCTAAGAAGAAGATTCTGACGAAGCCACAAAGGAGTTGTAAGTATCAAGCTTTAGGGATTTGAGGTAGAAAATGAGAAGCTCGTTGTCTGGAAACCTGTTATGCAATGATATGTATGCAAATGTATATGCAATGATTTCAAGGATCTTTTTGGAACCCAATTTGCAACATTGACATGTAGTTGCAGCTTTGTTGAAGAACTTCGACTTCCGTCTTTGAACGTCCTTCTTTAAGAATCAGGCTCACCATATTCAGTGGGTCATAGCCTCTGATTCGGGGTATGTCACTTTCGAGTTTGGAGGCATATGGCTAAAGGAAAATAAAATCCTCTTGCCCCTTGATAGGAACTGTACCCTTGAATTTGAAGGCATCTAGCTAGAGGAAAATAAATCCTCTTGCCCCTTGACAGAAGTTTATTGTACCTTCAAATTTGAAGAGCATCCGGCTAGAGGAAAATAAATCCTCTTGCCCCTTGATAGGAATTATACCTTTGAGTTTGAGAGCATCTGGCTAGAGGAAAATAAATCCTCTGGCCCCATGATATGAATTATGGCTCTTAATAGTCTTTCCATAACAGTGCTTGGGAATTATGCATCCTAAATACTTAAGATCCCTGAAAAAGGTTAGTCAGCACGTTATGTAAAGGCATAGGGTAGTATGGACAAGTAAATCCTACAAACAAAAACCTGCAAGGAGATCAAGTGGTTAGATAACAAACATGTCACACAAGAGTCCTTAGGTTTACAGCTTGCATGGAGTATGACCAGGTGATTACCCTTCCCCAATAGGTACTTCTAAGGATAAGGATGAAATCAGCAACAGGTTCTACCAGTTACTCAGAATTGTCAGCCCCTCTAAAGCACCCTCGAACATGGTACATGCATACCACGCAGTGATACTTTAAGAAGAAACCTATCTGAGTTGTAGTATCGGGTCGCGACCATAACTTGGCATGCACCAAGAATAGCCCTCCCACTACGTTCCTAAAGGTTAAGATGGGTTAAAGGTGACTAAAGGTCCTTGAGCTCCGGCGCACCCAAAGATACATGCGTAAACCTCTCTCATGCAAAAGAGGTACACAATAACCAGTGGAGGCCTAACTCAAGCGCGAACTTCATTTTGACCAATCCCAAGCATGCACAAGGGAGATCTCCATGACTATGCCGCTCCTATCTTAAAGTGCACTCGAATCCGGGTATAGGATTCATCTTCCACAAAACCCAAGCAACAATGAGAATTAAAGCAATCAAACAAACAAATTAGTGATCTAAGCCCTAAGGTAAACCCCTCTTTAAAAGTTTCCCCAGCAGAGTCGCCAGTTCTGTAATACGGTGAACTGACTTTTATTTTTTATAAGCAACAGATGTCGCGGTAAGCATGAGTCGCCACCGACTTTTATTTTGTCCAATGTTAGGAAAGGGTAAAAAAGTACAGAAAAAGACCCTTTTTAAAAGAAACGGGCTCGGGGGGTAAGTTATGAAAAGGGAAGGTGCAAGCACCCTTTTCATCCGTAGTTATCTACGGGCTCTTAACTTGCTTAGCTCATGTTTTGTTTGTTTTGAATTGAAAAGGGACGTAAGGACTTTAGCGTAAATGCGTAGCCTTCGCCTTTGAAAAAGTTTTTGAAAAGATGTTTTTTAATAGAGCTAGGCATATTAAGAGCACTACCCTAGATTGGTCTTTTTCTGTAATTTTTAAAGTTCCCAGGACTATCCATACTATATAGGAGTAGGTAGTCCCTATTATATTGGACGTGCGGGTCATCGAAGGGTCATTGAGGTCGTTTGAAGGCAACAAGTAGAGGTACCTTTAGCAATTTCGAAGGGACGATCGTCACTTTTTTGTAGGCAACAATCGAGGGTCATCGAGGGACTTAGTGACGATTTTATACCGAGGGACCTTTGCTAACGGGTACCTCTACATTTCGAGGGACACGACCTTTTAATCGAAGGCAACCAAGAGAGGCGTACCTTAAGGGTGAGTGCGTGCAAAGTGTGTTGTATTCGATTATAATTTATCTTGTATATCTTTTTAATGAGCTAACGTTTGATTCGAGCTTGCCATACATGTCCTAGTTTAAACATACATCTAACACAATATAATAAAAATACAAAAATAAAATGTGCGGGAAGGTAAAAAGGTTCACTATAATATTTACACTTGACCTATATACATTCTACTTTCTGAAACATAATGAAAACATGCGCCATACAAGGGATTGTTAAGATGAGAAAAGAAATCGGGAGAAAAATAAGATTTGATGGTTAATAAAATTAATTTTAATTAAAATTGATTCTAAATTAATTTAAATGTCTATTTAACTAAATCCTAAAACATTTAAGATTTTTTTTATTAAATTAAATTATATTAATTAAATAACCTAATTTATTTAAGTGAGAAAAAAAAAGACAATTAAATTAAATGATTAAACCTAAAGTCTAACAAGGTTAGTTTTTATTTTATTATTTTTGTTGTTTTTTTTTACTTAAAATAAATGGGAATTACAAGTGCAAAATCTAAAAAAAAAAGTTTGTCATGGCTGAGTATTGAACCCACATTCTTGGGTTTACCAGCAAAACCTCTCAAGCATCTGCGCTGCATGCATCACGTGTTAGCATAACCAACTAAAACAATTAAATAAGAAACATAACACTGATTAAGCAATTCAAACAAATAGTCAAAGTGGGCCCCTCATCATTCAAATGGACCAATCAGCGCAAGAGAGAGAGAGGATTCGTTTGACTGGCAAACGGAAGGCACACACGCGTGCGGTCAAGGGTCAGTGGTCCATGTCATCATCTCCTTCCTCCAGCCCTGCGGATTTTACTGCGATTTTATCCACCAAATTACCTGCGGATTTTACCATCTCCTTCATGCTTAAACCTGCAGTTATGGAATACGCACACAAACGAGCCTAACAATAATAAATGGCACCCAGATCACATAAACATGCCCTGCTGAGTTCAAATCAACCGTTAGTTTTGGTTAAAAACCCCTCCATACGGAGATTCAAAGAAAAAGCTCGTGGAGCCCTAACAATGGTGCTACACGCTCTAGGAATTATGGCTTAGCTTTAGTGATCCAAATCTGTTCTAAACAACATTATGAGCACATTGAAATCATCAAATCAAATTAAAACATGCTGTATGATAAAAAGCGAAAACCATAACCATGAGTGGATATGAACAAGCATGCTATATGTATTTACACGTTATGGAGTTCATGCTTGGATCCAAACTTACTCTAAATCGCCTCTGGGAGAGATTGGAGTGATTACTTCTGATTGCAAGTGGCTGTAATGTACAGAAACTCGTATGCCTTAGGAGTGAACCTTTTTTTTTTTTGGAGCTTTGGAGATGCACTTTGAGGCCAGGGGGTTTTTTTTTTAATTTTATTTATTTTGAATATAAGTAAAAAAAATGAATATTCTAAAAAAAACTTAATTAAAAACGAGAATTAAAATTAAATGATTAAAAAGAAAAACTTATTTTTTGTGATTTTATTATTTTAATATAAATGAAAATTAAATTAAATCTATAGTTAGAAAAAAAATAAAAAGAAAAAGTGTTAGAAGTGGGATTCGAACCCGGGACCTTGTACCTGCAAACCTTACTTCCTTACCAATTGTGCTATATTATTTATTCGAAATAAAAAGCCAATTGAAAGTTTAAGAAGCATCAATCAACATTTTGCTATTTAAAATATAACAATTTAATAGTAAACTATTATATTTTAAAATAGATTTTAAATCGAATATTTATAAAATTCAGGATATCAATGTAAATGAAACCTAGACTTTTATAAAAACCCAATTTTTGAAATAGTTTTGAATTTTTGAAAAGTGTGGGCAAATTTTGGGGTATGACAAGACTCATCCTTGTGTTTCAAGAACTTTACCCATGTCCAGCGGCTATAATCATCAACGATGACTAATCCATATTTCTTCCCTCTGACAGATGCTGTTTTGACTGGGCCAAACAGATCAATGTGCAAGAGTTCTAACGGCCTTGAGGTAGAAACAACATTCTTAGACTTGAATGCAGGTCTGGAGAACTTGCCCTTCTGACATACTTCACAAAGAGCATCTGATTTGTATTTCAGATTTGGGAGTCCTCTGACTAGATTTAGTTTGTTAATCTGAGAAATCTTTCTCAAACTAGCATGTCCTAATCTTCTGTGTCAGACCCATTGCTCTTCAGAAACAGACATAAGACAAGTCACCTTCTGCTTCTCAAGATCAGAAAGATCAATATTATAAATGTTGTTCTTCCTCTTGCCTGTAAATAGGATTGAGCCATCCTTCTGACTTACAGCCTTGCAAGACTTTTGATTGAAGATTATGTCATAACCATTGTCACTTAATTGACTTATGGACAATAAGTTATGAGCTAATCCTTCAACAAGAAGTACATTAGTTATGGAAGGAGAGTTACCAAGACTTATGGTTCCAGAGCCAATGATTTTGCCCTTCTGATCTCCTCCAAACTTGACTTCTCCACCTGGTTTAAGCACCAGGTCTTGGAATGTAGACCTTCTTCCCGTCATGTGTCGCGAGCACCCAGAGTCCAGGTACCATGACATTTTGCTTTTTGTCCTCTCTTCCGCCAAGGATGTCTGCAATAGGAATAATCTTTTCATTAGGTACCCACAATTTCTTGGGTCCTTTCTTGTTAGTTCTCCTCAAGTTCTGATTGAACTTGGGTTTAGCAAAATATTTAACAGGAGGAACAGTATGATACTTCTTATTCTGAGTTCCATGATATTTCTTAGGTTGTGTCACATGCTTCTTGGTGTGTGTTATGTGAAAACTTTGTGCATGTGATGTGTGCTTAATATCATGGGAGTGGCCAAATTTAAATTGGTTATACAGAGGCTTGTATGATATTTTCATATCATCCACAGATTCAAGCTTGTATGGGATTTCACCCTCATAACCAATGCCAACTCTCTTGTTCCCAGACACAGCATATATCATAGAAGCTAGTTGACTTATGCCAATACTTCTAGATAAGAACTTCCTGAAACTTAAATCATATTCTTTCAGAATATGATTCAGACTCGGAGTGGATTTTTCTGAATCAGAAGGAGATCCAACATTATTGGATAATTTTAAAACTTTTTCTTTTAATTCAGAATTTTCCAACTCAAGCTTCTTAGTTTCAAATTCAAATTGCTTTTTCAGCTTTTTGTATTTGATACTAAGATGAGCTTTTAATTCAAGAAGCTCTGTTAGACTGGAAACTAACTCTTCTCTAGATAGTTCAGAAAATACCTCTTCAGAATCTGATTCTGATGTAAATTCTGATCCATCATCTTCTGTCGCCATCAGCGCAAAGTTTGCCTGCTCTCCTTCAGAGTCTGATCCTGATTCTGATTCAGAATCATCCCATGTTGCCATAAGACCTTTCTTCTTATGAAACTTCTTCTTGGGATTCTCCTTCTGAAGTTTTGGACACTCATTCTTGTAATGTCCAGGCTCATTGCACTCATAGCAGACAGCCTTCTTCTTGTCAGATCTTCTGTCACCAGAAGATTCTCCACGTTCAAATTTCTTTGAACTTCTGAAGCGTCTGAACTTCCTTTGCTTGCTCTTCCAGAGTTGGTTTACCCTTCTGGAGATCATGGACATTTCATCTTCTTCTTCAGATTCTGATTCTTCAGGATCTTCTTCTCTATCCTGAAAAGCGTTAGTGCATTTTTTAATATTAGATTTTAATGCAATAGACTTACCTTTCTTCTAAGGCTCGTTTGCGTCCAGCTCAATTTCATGACTTCTCAAGGCACTGATAAGCTCTTCCAAAGAAACTTCATTCAGATTCTTGGCAATCTTGAATGCAGTCACCATTGGACCCCATCTTCTGGGTAAGCTTCTGATGATCTTCTTTACATGATCAGCCTTGGTGTAGCCTTTGTCGAGAACTCTCAATCCAGCAGTCAGAGTTTGAAATCTTGAAAACATCTTTTCAATGTCTTCATCATCCTCCATCTTGAAGGCTTCATACTTCTGGATCAGTGCGAGAGCTTTGGTCTTCTTGACTTGAGCATTTCCTTCATGAGTCATCTTCAAGGACTCATATATGTCATGGGCCGTTTCCCTGTTAGATATCTTCTCATACTCAGCATGAGAGATAGCATTCAGCAAAACAGTCCTGCATTTGTGATGATTCTTGAAATCTTTCTTTTGATCATCATTCATTTCGCTTCTTGTGAGCCTTACACCAGTAGCTTTAACAGGATGTTTGTAACCATCCAACAGAAGATCCCATAGATCAGCATCCAGACCAAGAAAGTAACTTTCCAGTTTATCTTTCCAATATTCAAAGTTTTCACCATCGAATATTGGTGGTCTAGTATAACCATTGTTACCATTGTATTGCTCAGCAGATCCAGATGTAGATGTAGTTGAATTTGATTGGGATTCACTAGCCATCTTTTACTGAAGCGTTTTTCTCTTCCTGAATCTTTTCTAAACACGGTTAAGTGCTTGCACCTTAGAACCGGCGCTCTGATGCCAATTGAAGGATAGAAAAACACTTAGAAAGGGGGGGGGGGGGTTTGAATAAGTGTAGTCTTAAAAACTTGAACGAT
This sequence comes from Vicia villosa, assembly GCF_029867415.1. Taxonomy (NCBI): domain Eukaryota; kingdom Viridiplantae; phylum Streptophyta; class Magnoliopsida; order Fabales; family Fabaceae; genus Vicia; species Vicia villosa. The sequence goes on along the minus strand of NC_081180.1, from coordinate 43,808,152 downwards.
AAAAATAAATTGCACAGTTATTTTTATCCTGGTTCGTTGTTAACTAAACTACTCCAGTCCACCCCCGCGGAGTGATTTACCTCACCTGAGGATTTAATCCACTAATCGCAACAAATTACAATGGTTTTCCACTTAGTCCGCGACTAAGTCTTCTAGAGTATCCTGATCACAACCTGATCACTCCAGGAACAAATGCTTAGACACAAGCTAAGACTTTCTTAGAGTATCCTGACCACCACGTGATCACTCTAATTACAACTGCTTAGACACAAGCTAAGACTTCCTAGAGTATCCTGATCAACACTTGATCACTCTAGTTACTTACAAATTAATGTAATCAATTCTAAGAGTATTACAAATGCTTCTGAAAAGCTATAATCACAACAGTGATATTTCTCTTAACGTTTAAGCTTAATCTCACTAATATATTACAACAGCAATGTAGTGAGCTTTGATAAAGATGAAGTTTCTGAGCTTTGAATTTGATCAGCGTTTCAGCAAGTTAATATTCACAGAATTTGGTTCAGAGTTGTTAACCTTGCTTCTCATCAGAACTTCATATTTATAGTCGTTTGAGAAGATGACCGTTGAACGCATTTAATGCTTTGCGTGTTCCGTACAACTTTGCATTTAATGTTTCAAGCTTTTGTCAACTACCTCGAGCCTTGTTCACGCTGTGTCTACTGACGTTGCCTTTAATAGCTTCCAACGTTCCTTTTGTCAGTCAGCGTAGCCTGCCACCTGTACTTTCTTCTGATCTGATGTTTGTGAATATAATATTTGAATATCATCAGAGTCAAACAGCTTGGTGCATAGCATCTTCTTGTCTTCTGACCTTGAAGTGCTTCTGAGCGTGATACCATGAGAACTTCAGTGCTTCTGCTTCTGATCTCAAGTTCTTCTGATGCTTCCATAGACCCATGTTCTGATTCTGCCTTGACCATCTTCTGATGTCTTGCCAGACCATGTTCTGATGTTGCATGCTGAACCTTCTGAGACAAAGCTTCTGAGCGCTGATTTGTGCATACTCTTTATATATTTCCTGAAAGGGAAATTGCAATGTATTAGAGTACCACATTATCTCACACAAAATTCATATCCTTGTTATCATCAAAACTAAGAATATTGATCAGAACAAATCTTGTTCTAACATTAAGCATGCATAAACAAACTCATCAACATCTTTCTTCATACCAAGCCACCAAAATAATCTTTTTAAGTCTTGATACATATTCGTAGCACCTGGATGAATACTTAACCCACTTCTAAGACCTTCTTCAAGAATACTCTTCTTAAGTCTTGGAACATTCGGGACACCCAAATCTCATCACATCATTCTCATCAAGTCAAAAATTTCCTCCTTTACCTTAGTTAATCAATGTAAATTGTCCTTCTCGAATTTGTTCAAGATATCACTCGTCAACTTCAGCAATCCTAATTTCACGCTATCAGGAGTTGATTTGCACACCAAAATCATATCTCAGAACTGTTCAACTAATTCCAATTCATGCACCATCATCATTGACATATGTAAAGACTTCCTACTCAGTGTATCGGCTACCATATTTGCTTTACCCGAATGGTAACTTAAATCAAAATCATAGTGTTTCAACAATTTAAGCCATCTCCTCTGTCTCATATTCAACTCTTTCTGACTAAACAAGTACTTTAAACATTTGGGATCAGTAAACACTTCAAATTTACAGCCAAAAAGACAATGTCTCCAAATCTTCAAAACAAACACCACAGCAACCAACTCCGGATCTTGCGTAGGATAATTTCTCTCATGAACTTTAAGTTGTCTTGAAGCATAGGTAACAACTTGTCCATTTTGCATCAACACACCACTAAGGCCCGTCTTTGACGCATTACAATACACCACAAAAGACTCACTTGGGTTAGGCAAAATTAATACCAGAGCGGTTGTCAACTTCTTCTTTAACTCAACAAAACTTTCTTTAACATCCCATACATAAGCTTGACCCTTTCGAAATAACTGAGTTAACGGTAATGCTAACTTAGAAAATCCTTTTATGAACCTTCGGTAGTAACCAGCTAATCCAAGAAAACTTCGAATCTCAGTTGCAGACTTCAATGTTTCCCATTGCAACATAGCATCAACTTTAAAAGGATCCACAACAATTCCACCACTTGAAATCACATGGCCAAGAAAGTGGGTGTTGTCTTATTGGGCCTTTGACCGACACATGACAGTTTCCCTAAGACTCACTGAGCACTATGGATATCGTGGGAGTCTTTTATTAACCATGGTCGGCCTTTAGGAATGGTTTTCCATGCGTCGGATGGAAGGCGTTGCTTTGGTCTTGCCAAAAAGTAATGGGGAACATGAGCATTAAATGTTGTTTCATCATTAAAATGTTCCGTCATTTTTCTCTTGACGTGTGACCTGAAAAGGAAAAGAGTGTTGTGGTGTTTGTTGTGCACTCTAGTGTATTTGAGTTTGGTATTGTTTCCAAGGTGCAACGTGACAGTGATCTATACTTGATTTTTATTTTCAATCTGATATGTCCGATTGTCTTTGCCTATATAAGGATGGAGGAAATTTGGAGAAGTTTTTTGCAACCTTTTTAGACAGAGTTTCCCTTACTGCTTTTGAGTTTTTCCCTCTTCTTGAGATTGTTTTTATAGGAGTAATCGTCATCACACATTCAAAGCTTTAAAACTTCGACTTTCAGCATTCTTTTCGGCTTTACTGCCTCCCGACCTTACATTTCAAGGTATCTTTTCTCCAATTCAGATTTTTCCTTTAAGCATTTATCATACGTTTGTTACGATGAGTGATAACCCTATTAACATAGATAGTGATTTGGAGAATAATGATTCTTCCCCCTTTGAGAAGGAGAATGGAACCTAAATCACATTCCTTTCCCTCTGCTAGTAGGGATTTTGAATCAAAGATTATTTCTCTAATTGATGGTTCTAAGTGAAGGGGACTTTAGTTATTTGAGTTGGATAATGCCAATAGATATCATTGGGTGGCCGCCTAAGTGATAGGGACTCCTTCCACTATGATAATTGTTGAGCATATAACCAATTATGCCATTATGGTCGTCGATTTCTTGGATTGGTCGGTTCTTCTTGTAGATCCTACAGATATGATATGCATTTCTTTTTAGGGTTGTTCGGTTCCTCTATACGAATGTCTCTTCACCAAATTAGGGGTACGCGTGCCCTTTTCAGATTTCAAGGTGGTCGTAATGGACCGCCTGAAAGTTGCCCCTCGCAACTTTATTCTCGAGCTTAGGCTTATATGAAGGTGCTCCAACTTTGTGTCAAACATAAATCTTTGAAACCTTATTTGGAACTCTTTTTAATATCTTTTACGAGGTCTGCGCCTCTCAGGATGATGCTCGGAATCAAGGATTGGTCTACCTTAGCCCTTAGGTTCCTTGGTTCGACCATTTCACTCCTAATCGGGGTAAGTTTCTTGAATGTTTCATGATGGTGAAACCTGTTACTCTTAAGGCTCACTTTGCCTTTTGCTCATCTTTGGTCTCATTCAACTCTTCTCGTTCTTGCAAAGGCAATTTTTTTAGTATTGGTTTAGAGTTCATTTTCATCGGTCTCTATGTTTTTACCACTCTAGGTTAAGTCCTCTATCCTCAAAAGAGGTGAAAATGAAAAGGGATTTGTGGCTTGGTATTTAGGAGCTTGATTATGAATAAGGATTCAGTCCTGACAAAGTACCTTATTCTCAGGAAAAGAAAAAGCATATTGATACATGTGCGATTATCAATGCACTTGTTCGTGAGCCTTCACCATCTCTTTCCCCTGCCAAGAGGAATCTGGGTGACTGTCCGTCTATTCCTGTTGGACAAGGTTCTTCCAAACGGGATCAATTGATGGAAGACGCTGAATCAGAGGCTCTTGCTCCTTTCTTCCGTCTTCCTGCCATTCTTCCATCTCAAGAACCCAACACCCCAGAAGAATTTGCTACTGTAGTGGAAGTTGAAGAGTTGACTTTCGTCCAAACCTATTCTACGACTGATAAGTAGGGTCTTTTTGCGGATGCTTCCCGTACCCTATTAAGGGATGGATCTCTCGTTTAGATGGTCTAGTATTCAATTTTTGTCTAGGAATTTAATTTTTTTGCGTTTTTTAAAATTATTATTTTAATCTTTTAATTTTATTTACCATTAATTTGTTTAATTGTAAAATCCTTGTATTTCATAAAATTCAAAAAGGTCAAATAAAAAATATTAAATTTTTTTATCTTTCATTACATTTATTTGTATCATCTATATAAAAAAAATCCATTTTTTTTCCAAAAATAAGTGATTTGGTTTATCTTTCCTTACCTTTATCTTTATCATCTTAATAGAAAAAAAATTTTAAAAAAAAGTTTTCAAAAATAAGTGATTTAATTTGCATTGACCACCATTAATTTTACTTATATACCAATTAAATTTTGTCCCTAATTTTTTAGTGCATAAATTAAAACAAAACCATAGTATAGCAATAAAAATGGGGAAAAGCTACAAAATCTCAGATAAACCATACGCAAAAACCATCTTCATTTTCCTTTATCAACCTTCTACAACTACAAAAATACAAGCAATTTCATTAACACCGTGAACATAAAAATGTAATTTAGGTTTTCATCATTCTAATGACGTAAAATCCTGTGTGTTTGGATAAAACATTTTAATGAGGAAAAATAATGTTTTGAGGAAATTTAAAATGACTTGACCAAAAGCTATTGTTTAGATAAAAGTATGAAGAATTATTAAAATGATGAAAATTTATAAAGTACTATGTTCAAGTACAATTTAAAGAATTTCAAATGATATAAAAAAGTAAAGAATTTGAAATCACTCATTCTTTCTATATAATGTGAATGTTAAATTGTTTATTATTAATCTTTTAAATTTGCAAGATGGTCTTCATATTTTATAAAATTTTGTAATTCACTCCAAACATTTTCAAAAATTGTAAATAAGTCCTTAATAATTTTCAAATGTGTAAATTGGTTCTTTCAAATTTTTAAAAATCACGAATTGGTCTTTGTTTTTCAAATTTAAAATTAAACCCAAAACGTTTACAATTTATAAAATGACCTAATAAATTTAACAATAAATAATTTAATATTCTAACCAAACAAAAGAATTTAAAATTTAATGAATTTCAATTGAATCATTTAAAATTTGCTTAAAACTCTAAATTCTCTAAAAAGTTCTAATTACTCCCTCCGTCCCAAAATATAAAAGAATAAACAAAAACCACACTTATTAAGAAAAGTAAGCTCCTCCTCTTCTACCTTAACCGTCACTTTTCTTCTTTTTCCAAATCGTTTTTGTTTATCTATTTCTTAAATAAGTGATTTTCACACCTTTTCTTTTTGTCTTTTTTGTGATTTCGTGGGTCATCGTTTGTTTTGATTTCCCATATTTCTGTGGTGTATTTTGATTTCTCGTCTTTGTGCGGGTATTTTGTTTTTTCGTTTTTGTGCGGTGTTCATTTGTTTCAGGTTGAAAGATTAGTTTCGATCTAGTGCAGATTCAATCAATGACTTTGGTGCCGTCAACGCTACAGATCCGGAAGCATGAAAATTTTGGACATCTCAATACATTCAATACATTAATATTTGTAGGCATATGTAATTTGCCGTTTTATGCTATTAACATGGATGCTGTGGATTTGTTCGCAGATTCATCCTTTTTGTTTTTGGCGATTTTGAATTTGTATTGCAAAGATGTACTCTATCGATTTGAATGAATGAATATCATTTATTTTCTGTCAAAAAAAAAAAAAGTAGTAAAAATATAATGATTTGACTTGTGGTATTTTTAAAAAAACTTGGTTAGAAAAATGTAAAAACAATTCTAATTGGTTGTTGGTTATAGAAAAGATGAGAGAAAAGATAAATTAAATGCAACTTACATTTAAGTTTACTTTGAAAAAGATGAAAATTGATTTTTTTTTTCTCTCTTATATTTTTGGATAAGAAAAATACATTTTTTTCTCTTATATTTTGGGACGGAGGGAGTACCTTATCCAAACACACCATAGAAAATTAGTTTTTAGTTAAAGTAATTTACTTTAATTCTGCTACTGCTTTCATGTATAAATGTACCATAAGGACCAATGTAAATAATGAATCATCTTAATGAAATATTCCAATTTTTAGTTATTAAGGTGATACCATTTCAAATTATGAAATTTGTGGCAGATATTATCACAAGTTAACACGGTATCAGAAGTATGTGATATCACTGCTCATTCTTTCTTCATCATTGTCGTTTGTCTTGTGGGAATTGGCTAATCACATTCGTTACCCATCATATTTAGATTGACACCTCGGAGTTCATATACATCCATTTGTAGTTTGTTAAGAAAAAATGATTTATTTTTCATTCTTTTATTGTCTTCTTTGTTTGCCCATCTCTCTACTTTGAAACTACCTAAAAAAAAATCCTAAACCTAAATCTTCATTTTCTTTGGAAAATGGTCACCATTGACGGTTCCATTGAAGATGAAACCATCATAACTCATTTATCTCCTCAACCACAACCATTAACATCCATCCTTGACCCAACCACGATTAATAATATGAGTTTCTCCACCCAAAATCAAAATCTTCGTTGCAACTTTCAATCTAGTATGTTGGATTTATTTTGCACGCATCTTTTAGATGATCAAGGACATGTAATCATTTCTCCTCAATAATAATTACCATCTGTGGTCAAGATCCATCAAAGTTTTGCTTCGGTCTAAGAATAAATCATTGATGGAACCCTAACCTTTTCCCTCATATTGATCGAACAACCATGGCGTGGGATATTTATAATACCATGGTGATGGCCTGGACTACAAACTATAGTGGCTATGATATTGCAAATTGTTAGAACAATATTTGGTTCTGTAATAATATCTCAGAGTTTTGATGATAACAATGAATATGTTTGAATGAACAATTTTTGTACTCTAATGTTTGTTATGTTGAGTATTTAACAAACAGGGTTGAATCTGATGAAATGCGTGGCCAACACATCAGAAGAAACGAAGTTCAGCTTCTGTGTTACATAAGTTCTGATGAAAAATAGCAAAACACATCATAAGGTTCTGAAGTTGTGACTCTGATAAACTATCTAAGAAACCAAGTTCTGAAGAATCTAAAGACAAAGGTTTTGAGGAGCAGTCTAGATGCTGAAAACTTATGTTTTTGAAGATAAAGGGTACTGAAGAGTGAAGATCAAATGTTGAAGAATCTGAAGACGTAGCTCAGAAGACTCTAAAGACTTGAAGCTCTGAAGACCCAAGGCATATTTTCTGTTTTCTAACTTATGCTCATCAAAGCCTCTGAAGTCCAAGAAGAAAAGAATATAACGGTTACATGGTACAAGGTACAAACGAAAGTTTCGCTCCACTACCATGAAAGGATGGACGCGTTGTACTATTTTGTCTCTAACGTTATCAAGCTGCCAACTTTCTAGAAATTCCAAAACACCCTCCAACAGATATATTATTATATTTTGCTATAAATAGGCTTGAAGACTCGAAGATAAAGGCTGCTAATTCACACGTTCTTCATACTCTCTTGAAAGACTATTCGTAAGCTTTTCATTCTCCTTTAGTCTAGAATCTTATTATACTATTTACTTCAGCTTGTGTAGAAGCATATATTATAAAGAAACTTTCTTTCACACTGTACTTTAATCTTTGCCTTAAGATACCAGTTGGTCAGGATTCTTAAGAAGTTTAAGATTAATGTTTCTTAGAGGTTGTAAGTTAGTCACTTGCAATTAGCTTGTGCATTGTAATAATCTTGACATTATTGGATTTAGACCTTGTTGATAAGGCGAAATCACCTTGACGGGTGGACTAGATTAACTTGATAATTTTCAAGTGAATTAGTATAAACGTACCTTGTTCTTTCCTTCTTGCATATTTATCTTTATTATCAAGAATCTACAACTCTTTAAAGGGAAATGTTTTTGGTGTTAAACCCTATTCAAACCCCCCCTTTCTAGTATTTTTCACACCTTCACAAACACTTGTTATTTGGATGAACACTTCTCAAGAAATATAGAAATATCTCTGAGATCTCTACCATCAAGGAGATATCTTCATATGTTTAATTTGCGAGAAGAAATTTATTTTATGAATCAAGGGTATATGTAGAGCAACCCCCTGGCTTCATTGTGAAACCATGTATCAAAGTTCTATAGATTGGATAAGGCTTTGTATGAATTAAAATAAGCTCCAAGAGCTTGGAACAAGAGGGTAGATAGTTTATAAAAAGAGACAGGCTTCAACAAATGTGTATCTAAACAAAGTGTGTATGTGAAGAAGGATGCAAATGAAGGGCTGGTAATTCTTTGTCTCTACATGGATTCTTTTTTGACTACGCACAACAATGAAGGCTGCATTTATGAGTTAAAGGTTGAGCTTATGAAGGAATTTGGGATGACCGACCTATGCCTTGTGACATTCTTCCTTGAAATTGAGTTTTATAAGTCCAATAAGGGAGTGTTCATGCACTAAATAGAGTATGCTCTTGAATTTTTGAAGAAAATTGAAAGGGAACATGGTAACGTTCCCATTACTCTTGTTAAACCAAGACTGCATTTGTCATAAAATGAGCATGAGCAGGATATTAATCCAATTCAGTATCGGAGACTGATTGGACTTTACAATACTTGTGTAATATGACACTGGATTTGGCTTTCAGTGCCGAAATTGTGAGCAGATTCATGGAGAGACCAAAGGTGTCTCACTTAGCAGCAAGCAAAAGGATTATAACTGTCACGGCCGACAAAATTAACAAATTCACCATCATATCTTCAATCCTAAGGAACAATGGAAATAATAATAAACCCTAAAAGAGGGATAAGACGATCATCGCAACCGAATAAGGGTTCGAGAGTCGGTTAAGTGAGGGGAAGGTGTTAGGAACCCCTCACTTCCGGCTTTGGCTAATATGCATAAGGATTTTTCTTATGCACCATGCATAAGCCTATCTAAGCCATTAGATCATATTTTTAATTCATTATTGAGTATTGAGTATTGACTATTGAGTGATGAGTATTGAATATTGAGTAATAACAATTGATGTTTAAAATTTGATCCAATGATCCAATGGTCCATAATAATCTATGCACGGTGCATAGATTTTTATCTATGCACGGTAACTGCACCCCTCACTTCCCTTGTACTAAAAGGGACCCTTATCTAGCCTATGGTATGTGTGTTTGTCTAAGGGAATGCTTGCTTAATCATTTATTTCTTGCTTTTATTTATTGAATATTTACAAAGATTATTTACAAAAAGGTAAAAGAGGAAACAATTAATTTTATGTTAGTGAGCTTGCAAAGGTGTCAGAACCTCGTGCCTACATATTCTCACTGTACAATGAGAAATTCAAAGCCCTCGTAGTTCAACTCAGAGCTTGTTGGTTGATTTTAATTTATGAAAAGTGTTTGAACTTGATTAATCGCACGGGGGAGCAAAAGTGTTAATTTATCGCACGGGGGCGAAAAGCGTATGATTTGTCACACTAGGACAAAAAGAAAAGTTAGAATGCGTTTAATGGATTTTAAAGTTATTTTGAAATGCAAAAAATAAATTAACTTTATTTGATCATGATAATTGAAACCAGATCGGTCGATTCAACCGGTTGAACCAGAAACCAGAACTCTGACCGGTCTGTTTGAACCTAAAAACTGGCATGCAGAAGAACCGGAATGTTAACCGAAAAACCGGCGGTTTAGGCGGTTTTAAGGGTCGGATCGAATTTTTCTTTTGATTTATAAAAATATGATAAATTTTTTTCGTTTTGATTTAAAATAATACATGATATAATTTTTATTTTTCTTCTCCAATCACTCTAGTACACACTATCGTATAATAATATATAATAGATAAATACGATAAAATACCGTTCAACACATAGGAAATGATTATGCAATATCTTGAACAAACAATTAATAAAGTTATTAGATGATTAATTATTATTATTATTATTATTATATTAAAATAAAAGTTTTGAGTTTATCTATAAAAATTTTAAAAAATTATTAAGTATAGTTATTAAGAAATTATCAATAAATTTTTTTACTATTTAAATAATACAATTAATGTTTTATGCGTTATTATACTTATATATAACAAAAAATATTATTTATATACAATCGATTCAATCCGGGTTCAAGGAAGTATTTTGTGTAATTCTTGAAGTATTTTGTGGAAGTGTGTTTAAGAAAGTATTTTGTGTAATTTTTGAATCGAGTGACATAACACATAATTTTTGAAGTATATTTATGCTAACATGAATATGTTTAAGGAAGTATTTTGTGTAATTTTTGAATCGAGTGAGATAACATATATTTTATTGCATTTTGATGATCAATTAAATGATAAATTAATATTGTCAGATTATTTGGTTATTTTTAATTGGTTTATGTTTTTTTATTTAACTTCGTTTAAGTAAACAAAGTTAAATAAAAAAACATAAACCAATTAAAAATAACCAAATAATCTGACAATATTAATTCAAACTTAACCTACTAAAATAGAGAAATTAAATTAGATTAAAAATAAGAAAAAGAGGGCGTTAAAAGAGAAATAAAGGATGCTGCTAAGAATAACATGGTCCAAATTTGAGAGGCCCAAAAAGTTCTAAAACCCTAGTTTCTATCCTAATTAAAAATATTATAAACAGTCAGAGGCGGCACCTCACTTGCAGTGGGGAGGATTTCAATTTTTTCAAATTTAATCATATCTCCCTGTAGAGAAGAGAAACGTGGCAATTATAAAATAACGAAAAAATAAAATAAAAAGGTTAAGTGTATTTAGGGGTAGACAATCAGTTTGAATCTGTATGGGACTTAAAATTTAAATTTCCCTTAAATTGCGGTTTCATTTTATGATTCAATTTCGATTGAATTTTTTTTAATTTTCGTCGAATTCGGTTAAATCGGTTAAACACGTAAGTCACATAAATTTATCAATTGAAATAAACTCATTAAAATGACTATTTTTAATAAAATTTTACTTATTCAATTTTTAATTATAATAAATAAATATGTACTTCCAGAGATGCATCTAAAAAAGTAGAAGACATTTTTGACAACGCATATGATGGAGGACTAGAGACCTAAGGAGTGGGATAAGAGATCTTCATCATTTATGTGTGGTTTAAAAAAATTCAGAAAAAATCATCGCTTGTTATAAAATATAAAATTGCTAAAAAAAAAATCAAAAAAATAGAATTTTCATATGTGGTGTTATATTTTAATTTTTTTTGAAAAATACTTAGGAAGAAAATGAAAAAATATGAAATGCAAGATTAATCTCAGTCATACATTATCACCACAACTCTTAGATCCCTGTTAAAAAGAAAATTAAATTTAAAATTAATTTAAAATTTACCTCTAAAATATAATGACATGTGTTCATTATTGTATTTTTATACAAATTACTTCGTATTAAATAGCACAATTTTTTAAAATAATTTTTAACTGAAAAACACCCGCCTTATAAAATAATATATATTATTAATTATTAATAAAAGATTATCAATTTCACAAATATATTTAAAAAGAGAATTCACTGTGGTTTTGTTTTTATAATTTCTAACCGAAAAACATCCACTTTTCAAAATAAATTGTTCTATTTCTCATGATATAAGCTTCCAATTCAAAATTTGCCACATCGGTTTAAATTTGTTATTATATTTCTAATCTTATGACTTAAAATAAGCAAAATTATATTATACTTCAATTTAAAAGTTTGGTCTTTTAATATTTGATATACCAATTACTAGTATTCTATATAATATCTTTTCGTTTCAACTATCAAAATTACCTTATAAAATTGAAACCATGTATAATTGCAAGTACATATTTTTTAGAAATTTTACTTTTGGGTGCACATTAGTCAGATTATTTAAACGATCCTCTAAATTTAAAACTTTTATTTGGAAGAGTTTGTACAATAACTCATTGGCCTTTTTTCTATGAAAAAGGGCCTAACAAGTATAAAAAAAAGAGACAAAACTAATACATTTTATTCACAATAATATGTACTAAAACAAACATTGTTAAAAGGCATTTCTTAATGCAAGTTTAAGGGATTATTTTGGCAAAATTCCTCAAATACCTCATAAATTTGAATATATATTTTTTAATTGATTAAATTTTAATTTTTTATCTCATAGGTTCGGGAATACATATCCAAAAGAACCAAATTGCAGATTTGAGAGATACTTATCTGAATTAAAGACGAATTCTCAAATCAGAAACAAGAACCTTATTAAAAACAAAACAACTTAACATATATTTAACATAGATGAGACAAGCACATGAAAGCCCGTAAGTTTTTCTAATTGTACATCTGCACTTTGAACTATCTGGCCCCATCGTATTCGGTCGGTTCGCTTCACAAAAAATGAAATTCAATCCCGTCCGGGATATGTTGAGAACCAATTACAAGTAGAGAGTGTTATCTTTGAATCAGTGTTTTACCATAATTGTACTCCGACCAAAAGTTATTTAAATTTCATTATGTTGGCTTAAGAGCATTTGGTTCATCGTGTCCCAATCTATACCTTGAAACATAGTGGTTATCGTCCAAAAGTTTCAAAAGTTGTTGCATTTCGGATCTAGTACCTCTATTCGCCATGTTCTGTTGATAACTTTTATTGTATACCTGTCTGATATTTGAAACACTTTGAGGTCTTTTCTGTTTCAAATCGGTAAGTATGTTTCACGACAGAACTTTGATTATCGACATTTCTGAAATAACTCTCTTCTCCTCTAGCTTAAGTCGACATACAACTGAGTGACCTTGTAACTTAGTGTCCAACGCATGATTATGTATACCAGAAATAACATTAAACTGTCACATATCATCCACCCTACAGTATCCGCACAGTTTAAACCAACATTCACATTTTCTCGGTCCGGTGTCATCATGTTTTAACTTTTTAATATTCATAACATATTTTTCACTTATCTCGCATCTCATCGTTACAAATGTTTGCCTTCTACTAGTGTCATTGTCGGACCTTCCAATTAAAACACTAAACCTGAGTTTGCTAGGTACCATTCGGACTCATTCAAGCATATGTAGACGAGCACTGAAAATTTGATCATTTGTAAATTATTGCCAAACATCTATTGTTTTAACGTTGTCCTTCACGTCGTCCGACTTAGCATCGTCAATCACCTTGTCCGAAACCCTTACAACAACTTTGAGAATCATGTTGGGGTGCACGATATCTAAAACGGGAAAAAATAGAAAATCTGTTAAATTATGTTTATGCAACAGGGAATGTTTCAGATATGCACATCCGAAATATAGTAAGTGTGTTTGGATACGCATATCCGAAGTCTGTTTACCTTAAATTGCAGCTTTCTATGCTCTATTAGATATGATAAAACACTTGAAACTTGGTTTGAAGACAAAAAGTTGATTGAGAATGATTGAATTTTTTTGATAGGTTTTAGTCATGGAGGAAAAGAAGAGAATGAAATAGTGGTAAGGGCAGCAAACTGATATAACAACGTTTTCGAAAATGCATATTCGAAAAATACTACTGAATATTTAAATTCAACGTTCATGTTGTTTCAGAGATGTATTTCTGAAACACATTAAAAATTAATTCTAATGCGTTCAGATATGCATTTCTAAAAAACATTTTAAAATTTTGACAGATTTAACCACACATATTATGTTTCTTAATTGCACCGAAAACTTTTTCAACACACATTATGTTTCTTATGAAACAATGATTAAAATATAAAATATATTACTCTGTATCTATTAATTCCAAATATTAATTTTTAAATAAAGATATAAAGTATAATTTTACTAAAATATTATAATTATTTTCTAAAGGTCTGCTTTATCATTTTTAAAATTAAAAAGAAAAATATTATTTTAGAATTGTCCTCGGACGTGTATTGGGCCACCTTGTTGTCCATATTTTGGCTCCCACTGCATGTTATATGTTGTTTCACTAGCTAGAAAATTGCACATGGTTTCAGGGGTTCAGCAATCAAAGGGGACAAACTAAAGTTTCTACAATAGAGATTTTGTATAATAATCAAAAGACTTTTATATATATATATATATATATATATATATATATATATATATATATATATATATATATATATATATATATATATATATATATAAAATTCATGTAATTTTATTTTCTTTAAGTCTGTAACAAAAATCTTTTTATATTTGCAAATATAACACATTTTATTCTGATCTTCCTTGTTTAATTTTTATCTTAATAAATTTTATTTATATTTAAATTAAATCTTATTAGATATAATATATTTAAAATAAATAGTATGTTTGTAAAATTTAAAACAAATAGTATATTTGCATATTTGTGAGTCCTGGATAGATATTTATTGCGCTTAAGTGCATGTTTGGATTGGCTTCTACAAGCTCTAAAAGCATTTCTAGTCCACTTCAACTTGATAATTGGTTTTTTTCTTTTCTTGTTTGGATACTTTTTCAAAATCAATTTTACTCCTCCAAAAGCAATTCTAGTAGAAGCTACAATTCATAGCTTTTGAGTTTAGTAGAATCAATTCTACATTTATTATATATTATTTATTACAACTCTTTTAAATTTTTCTACTTTACCCTCTTTAATTTTCATCAATTACTTCTTTTCTTTTTGATTTGTATTAGAATTTATTACCATTTTGGTAATTATACAATTCAAAGTCAATTTTGTTAAAATTATCCCAACAACATTAATTGATAACAATCACTTCTATATCATTGTATCCAAACATAAATCAATTATTGTAAACTCAATTCTATTAAAATCAATTCTACCAAACTCAATTCTCTCAGAATCAATTCTATTCACTGCCAATCCAAACACATCCTAAGTATTTTAGTTTTGTTGTCATTTTTCTTTGTTTCACACATTAAAGTCTTGGTGTGTTTTAACTTTGAATTATTATCAAATTTTCACAAGTGGTCTCCATCATAGGAAAAAAGGGTTAGATTTACAAGTGAGTATCATGAATTATAAATGGGCATCTCAAAGATATTTTTTAGAGACAGTGACTTCGGATTGTGGAAGGTGAAAATGCTAACAATACTATTTCAATAGAAGTGTCTAAAGCATTTAAGACATTATTGCATGCAAGCCTAACACAAGCAGAGAAGACCGAGATGGGGTATAACGTTGTTCTATAATAGTACATATAACAATTGTGAATCAATATACTATATGAATTGTAAAAGATGAACGTCAAAACAAATTTCTTACATGAAGACCTTGAAGAGACAATCTACATGGAACAACTTGAAGGTTTTCTAGAAGAGAAAGTTAAGATATATTTGTTGAACAAATATTTGTAAGATTTTAAACAAAGCCTAGGGCTGTCGTATCGTCAGTTTGATTAATTTCTTCTTAAGCATGATTTTGTAAGAAGTAATTATGAAGTTGTGTATACATATTGAAGAGGAATGAGAAAGTCATTTTTTATATTCTTCTATATATTGATAATATTTTGATGCCAAGCTCTAACAAGATAGAGATTGATAATATTTTGATGCCAAGTTCTAACAAGCTAGAGATCGGTAAGCTCAAGGAAATATTGAATACTGAATTTGAGATGAAATATCTTGATGAAGCTAAATTAATCCTGGTACGAATATCATATGAAGCCTTAAGAAGAGTGATATGTTATTATCTTAATATGGTTATTTGAATATAATGACTAAGAGATTTTAGAATGCAAAATGTTAAGACCGTCAACACTCCTTTGGGTCATCATACGAAGCTTTAGGTTAAGCATTGTCAAACCGAGGAATAGGAAAATATACAGGAGTTCACTCCCTATTCAATTGGGGTTATAGGCGTTATGTATGGTATCGTATATAGTAGGGGTGGCAAACGGGCATGCCCGCCCTCCAAAAGCAAAAAAATGGGGCGGGGCGGGCATATTTGAGAGTGCGGTTCTAAAACCTTGTCCCGCCTCGCGTAAAAGTGAGGGCAGGTCGGGGAAAATTCGCGGAAATTGAACCTTTTAGGCCTAAAAATAGTAAAATTGTATAAACAAGTTCATGCCCGCAAAAAATGGGGCGGGGCGACACATTAAATGGAGCGAGCCTAAAACTTTGCCCCGCCCTGCGAAAAAGTGCGGGCAAAACGGGCATGCCACCATTAGTATATAGTAGATCAACTTAGCATATACAATTAGTATAGCAAGCCATTTTATGGCAAATCTAGGTTATGTTCATTGAGAAGCTTTGAAATAAGTGTTGAGGTATTTGAGTGATTTTCCCGAGAAAGGTTTAAAGTACACAAAGGAAACTCAAGAGGAACACGCTTTGGATGGTTTTGTAGATTCAAACTATGTCGTTAATATGGAAACCATAAAATTACTTTTGGGTTTTTTTTTGTTTACGTTGTTTGGGATAACTATAATTTATAAGGCCACGTGATTGAAAAAATATGATTTAGGAGTTACGGATTACTCAATAGTGTGTAAAAATAAACTATGTAGTTAAAGAGTCATTCATTTGGCCAATCATTAAGTTTTTCATGAGAGGACAAAACACACTGACATTCGTTTACACTTTAAAAGGGACATATGGTCAGAAAGTTCAAGTTCAAAAGTGTCCTCGAAAGAAAATCCAACGCATATATGGTCACCAAATTGTTATCAAGATCAAGGTTAAACTATTGCTTATAATTGATCAAATTATTTAAAAATGATTAATGCTTTGGAGAGAGTAGTAAAGTGGTTGGTGGTTAAATTGACTTCACCAGTGGCAGGTCAGAGGTTAGGTGGCGACGACGTTCTAGACTATTCTTGAGCTTTCTTGCTGATTTATTTATTAATTAATCATATCTTGGTCCTATTAAAATTTTGGCAATTATAATTATCATTATCTCTCATTTGTTGTTAACATGTGGTGCATCAAGTAGCAACTCTAGTGAGATGCAAATGATATAAATTCTTAGTATTATATTATTAGGGTTTGACAGTCGTTTGGGGTTTGTGTGATTGTTATATTTGTTGGTCAATTGATCCAAAATCAAGAGGAGAATTAATTGTCTTAATTGAAAATGCAAACCAATTTATAAACCTTTGTTATTTAAAATAATTATTTTTGATTTTGATAGTCACACGGTGATAAAGAAGAAAAAATAAAGAAAATAACAACATTGAGAGAGATATGTAGCACAAATAACATAAACCATAGAAAACAAAGAGAGAAAAGATAGAGAAAGTGCACTAGAGATTTATACATATTTGCCCTAATCACTTAACATACTTTTGTCCTTAATAGTTTCCTCTTGAGAGTTTCACTAAACATACTTGAGTTTGTTTTTTTACAGGAATTGCCCACAAAACTTTGATAACAGCAAATAGAGTTTTTACACTAGTTAAGTTCAATAACCAATAGACAAATCTTTTACACGGACTAAACACAAGAATCTTCAAATAAATTATTTACACTAGTCAAGCTCAACAACCTACAAACAGAGCTTTTACATAGTTCAAACTCAAGAAAATACAAGCAGAGCTTCTACATAGGTCAAACTCAAGAACCTATAACCAAATTTTTACCAGGTTTAGCTTGCAACCTTTAAGTCTACTACAAAATAACTTCACTAGAGAATCACACTCTTGGATACAATAAATTAAAGTACAACACCAATTACAACAAAACTCTCGCAAGGACTTTTGATCTTTTAGCACTACAACAGTTCTTATGAAAAGCAAATATGAAAATAGGGAGAGTAGAAGAAAGATAGAAAGATTTCTATTAAAAATTTAGAGTAAAATAAAACGAGGAGAAGTCTCCTTTATATTAGAAAAGATTAATGAGCCTTTTTAATAATTTAATCAATTAACCCTAACAGGTAATTTATTAAAATATGGAGTTGCTTAAGAGATTTGGAATGAGTGAGGCAAAGGAAATTGACACACCTATGGCAACAAATGGAAACCTAGACAAGGATGAAAAGGGTAAAGAAGTTGATGTGAAATTGTACCGAGGTATGATAGGCTCACTATTGTACCTCACAGCTTCAAGACCGGACATTATGTTTAGTGTATGCATGTGTGCAAGACACCAATCATGCCCAAAGGAATCACACCTAAAAGCTGTAAAAAGAATTCTACGATATCTCCGTGGAACCACTACATATGGCCTATGGTATCCTAAGGGAAATGAATGCTATTTGGTGGGATACTCCGACTTTACTGGATGCAAATCTGACAGAAAGAGTACCAGTGGAACATGTCATCTATTCTCAAATTCATTGATAAGTTGGCACAGCAAGAAGCAAGCATCAGTTGCATTATCTACAGCTGGAATATGTAGCATTGTAGCTGCCGGAAGTTGCTGTGCTCAGATATCATGGCTCAAACAGCAGCTCATTGACTTTGGTATTAAGGTTGATCGAATACCTATCATGTGTGACAACACAAGTGCCATAAACTTAAGCAAAAATCCTATTCTACACTCACGAACCAAGCATATCGAAATAAGGCATCACTTCCTAAGAGATCATATAGAAAAAGGAGAAGTAATATTTGAACACGTAGAGAGCAAGAAATAACTAGCTGATATCTTCACCAAACCTCTTGCAACTGAGTCGTTCTTCAACATCCGAAGAGAATTAGGGATACTAGATATCTCTAATTTGAGCTAAACATGTTCCTTACCTTTTTTATTTACTTATTTTTACCTCTATACTTTGATTATGATCAAGCTAACACTTCTCTTAGTATGAAGGTAGTACGAAATCAATCAAGGATCGTGCTACATTGAAAAGATGACAAGATATCTGCAAGTTGAGAAAACGGTAACATGTTTGTTGTTCACTTCCAAAAATATTATTGATGCTATAATATGCTATCAATTAACATGTATATAGTGACTTCATATATGTCTATCCACATATCTCATTTACATGTATATGTTGCTCGTCATTACTCAAAGTATATCATGTTTGGGCATGCTAATAGTAGAATAAGCATACATCTAACATTCATAAGTCTCTCCACTGCATTTCAAGCATTTGTTTAGATTATTATATTATTCTATTCTACTATTCTCCTGTTGTCTTTCTTTTGATGTTGTCAAAGGGGGAGATGAGTTGAGAGTACGGGGGAACTTTCGTACGGGGGAGCTTACGCATACAAGTCCGGGGGAGCTTTCGTCATTTAATCAAATGTTTTCCATCATCAAGAAGGGGGAGTATGTAAGTACAAGACTATACTCACCAAAGAGTTTTCGATTCATGGCAAACATCATAAGTGAACAAACAACAAAAGCACAAGTGAATGACTCAAGGAAAAGCAAGCATTGGCTATCCAAGACAATGTAGGTCGACCGAACCTGTGTCAAGGTCAACCTATAAAGCTCAAATTACTCAATATATGGTCTTGCATCAACTAGGCCGACCCAGTGCAGCAGTTGGTCGACTCAAATTAAGGCAAACAAAGAAGATTCAAACATGCCACTGTTAGGTCGACTCACTCACCTTCCTAGGTCGACCTAAACTAAAGAGATTTACACATGTCACTGTTAGGTCGACCTACCCACACTCCTAGGTTGACCTAAACTGAAGAAAAGTCCCAAGAACGTATTTCAACTGACTTTAGGTCGACCTAAACCTTCAACAGGTCGACCTAACTGGCAACAACTGACTTTAGGTCGACCTAAACCTTCAACAGGTCAACCTAACTGGCAACAATTACACTTTAGGTCGACCTAAACCTTCAAAAGGTCAACCTAACTGGGAACAATTACAACTTGATTAAACCTGCTTCTGTTAGGTCGACCTATTCAATGAAGCAGGTCAACCTATCTTCTCAAAAACTGCCAAATTGAATGTTTTCTCTGCATCAACATACCAGCTCCCATATATATTGTTTGCTGTCAATTATTAAAAAAAAACATTCACAACTGAAAGAGACACAAAGGCTTCTCATCTTCGTTCTTCTTCTCATCTCTGACACAACTACACACAATCATTTTTGCGTCGAGGGTTTGCGATCAAGATCGATAACGTCCATGGAACGGAATTGAAGATTCCTAGTGGGTGAAGATTTGCGGGGTTGTGGTGAATAAAATCCGTGGATTTTGTCCTCCAAGATTGGTGAATCTTGGGGGTTTTTATCAAGAGACTTCATAGAAGATTCAACTGAGTGTAGAAGATTGAAGAACAAGGGTTCTAGAGAGTCAAAGCACTGCAGAAAGTGAAATCAAAGTGAAGCTCTTGGAGATACTTGATCAGGCTCAAGATCAAGGGGAAAAAGTTTCAAAGGATTCGCATATTTGGTTTATCGTTATCTCTTTGACTCTTCTTTGTACAAACTGTTTTCAAACTAAATGATATATTACCCAATTCCCGTTTGGAATTGGGGGCAGAAGTAGTCGTAGCGAGGACGATTGACGAACTGCCTAAACAAATATCGTGTGCTTATCGCTTTTATATTTTCGTTTACGTTTCGCTCATTTCTGGTTATAATTGGAAATTGATCAAAGGTTCAAGTGTTAAACTTGTATGTTAAAACCTATTACAAACATCACAAGTCACCACACATTGAATCATAATCAATTTGGTTATTATCACCAAGTGTTTGATATATTGCTTCAACTATTATCAAGTCATTGCAAACAAGTTAATCAAGCGACTAGTTTAAACGATTTACGTTAGTGTAACTATTTGATTCTCTAAGCGATCTTTTCATCATTAATCCTTAACTATTTTGTGATTTTTTCACATATCCGATTCTTTCAATAGAGGTTCGGAATAGACGCAAGTCGATCCCGATACGCTTTCGCCTAAGTTTGAAATAATTCCAAAAAATTCTGTGAGATCTATTCACCCCCCCTCTAGATCCTTAAGCCTAGCATCTAACAATACTCTTGACCTTTTACATTTTAACTTATCACTCTAAGACATTAAGTGCAGGATCAGACAAGCTTTCACACTTTTATGAAAATAACATATATAATGTTTAGCTGGTTTCTATTTTGGAAAAGTCTTCTACATGAGTATAATTAATTTTGAATTATTATTGATGTGTTTGATTCTTCTAAAACATACTTAATTGATTATGTCTTCATAATTAATTGGAAAATGCTTAACATAATGAAATTTAATTTCACGAAGATATCACGAACAATGTGGCGCCTGTAGTAACTTGTTTTCTTTTCTATTTCTTTTATGACATAATGTTTTATCCATGTTTCTTTTTACAACATCTTTCTCTCATTTTTTTCATTAATTAATCTCTTGTTTTCTTCCAACACAACCCCTTCACCTTCCATAGTTCTATGATATCTAGGGATAGAAATAAGTTAAGCCGAGTTAGGTTTTGCCCTGTCTAAATTTGACCTGTTAAAAGTATAAAGTCTAAATCTAATATGTAATCGATTATATGCTTAGTTTTTAGGCCGAAATATGACCTTTTCGAAGGTCTTGTTAACCTGTTAGCCTACATAAAAGCCTATTTATTTTAGATATAAATAAGTAGTTCAAATAATGTTTAAATAGACTAACAAACTAAAAGATCAATGAGACTAAAAGTTTGTTTGTATTGACTTATGTAAACAACTTATGACATTGTTCACAAGGTGTTTTCATCTAATTTTCACAAGTTTTCCAAGATAACCAAGTTTTATTTGTGTATTTTAAGTCAAAGTACAAAACATAACATCATGATAATAAAAAAAATTGTGAGATATTGGATCGAACTCTAGTATGGTCGAAGGATAGCTTCTTGGTTCGACAGGATTAAGCATGAAGTCGAAGGTTGTTCACATGCTTGTGTCGAAGATGCTAGGGTTGTTAGCATGTTAAATTAGGTTTAGTGTTTAAACCCAAATTTGTTAAGTTAGCTTGTGTATTAAGTTGGCTTGTGTAATGGGCCTTGCTGAAAAAGCCCATTAGTTAGTATGTTAGGTTTTATTATAAATAGCATACTAGTCTCTCATCATTGCTAAGCTGCAAATCCTAATTTAGGGTGAGAGAGGTTATTTGTTATTCTTGTAAACTTGTAATCTTGGTTTTAAGAGAAAGTGAAAGAATAGCAGTTATAACCAATTCCTGTGTTCCTCTTCTTCCTTGTCCTTTATTCTTCTCTTGCATTATATTTTGTTCTTGGTATTGAATTCACAACCAATTGGTGCGGTGAGCGTGGAGAAGATGTCGTCAACAAAGTATGAGATTGAAAAGTTCACCGGAGTGAATGATTTCGGTCTGTGGCGCTTGAAGAGGAAAGCCCTACAGGTTCAACAGGGTTGTTTGGAAGCGTTGAAGGGAGAGGCAGCCATGAATGCAGAATTGACGGCAGCGGAGAAGAAAAATATGATCGAGAAAGCACACAGCGCAATTTTGTTGAGCCTTGGTGATAAGGTTCTCAGACAGGTATCAAAGGAGACGACGACATCAGGGTTATGGGTGAAACTTGAAAATTTGTATATGACCAAATCGCTGATAAATCGACTCTACCTGAAGCAAGCTTTGTATTCATTCAAGATGGTTGAAGACAAAGTGTTGGCTGAGCAGTTGGATATGTTCAACAAGATGATTCTTGATCTTGAAAATATTAATGTGAAGATCGATGATGAAGATCAAGTGCTGTTACTATTGTGCGTTTTGCCTCGATCACATGCTCACTTCAAAGAAACTCTCTTGTATGGGAGGGAGTCCTGACGTTTGAAGAAGTTCAATCAGCCTTGTATTCTAAAGACTAAGGATGAAACTTTTGAGAATTTCAAAAGTTGGAAGACTCTGGTTGAAAATCAGACTGGCAGAAAGGTCAAGAGGTTGAGAACCGACAATGGCCTTGAATTTTGCAATGAGGCATTCGACAGTTTTTGTGCTTCCTATGGTATTGCAAGGCATAGAACTACTGCAGGTACTCCACAATAAAATGGTTTGGCTGAAAGGTTTAATCGAATTATTTTGGAGAGAGTCAGATGTATGTTGACTAGTGCCGGTTTAAAGAAGGTGTTTTGGGCTGAGGCTGTTTCGGTAGCAACATATCTGATAAACAGATGTCCTTCGACAGCGTTAGATATGAAGACACCAGAAGAAGTTTGGTTGGGACATCCACCAGATCTCGACAAACTGAGAGTATTTGGCTGCGTAGCCTATGCTCATATTAGGCAAGACAAGGTCGAACCTAGAGCTCTGAAATGCATGTTCATGGGATACCCTGAAGGAGTCAAAGCTTATAGGCTATGGTGCCTAGAGCCAGGTCACAGGAGGTGTATCACCAGTCAAGATGTAGTTTTCAATGAAGCTGAAATGGCTTTTAAGAAAACTGATGATGATGATCGAAGTGCAGAAGAGCTGGAACAGGTAGAGATTCCTGTTGAGGTGGAGCATGTTGATGCTGAATTGCATATCCCTGATGAAGTCGAAGAAGAAGCAGAAGATGCTGAGGAAGTTGAGGAAACTGACGATGACTACCTATTATCAAGAGATAGGTCGAGAAGAGTCATCAAACCACCTCAGAGACTTGGATATGCAGATCTTATAGCTTATGCATTAATCTCTGCCAGTGAGGTTCTTGATGATGAACCTAGAGATTATAAGGAAGTTATGAGGAGTCAAAATAAGACTGAATGGCTGAAGGCCATGGATGATGAGATGAAATCTCTTCATGATAATCACACTTGGGAACTGATCAAGAAACCTGCTGGGGCAAGGTTAGTCAGCTGTAAATGGATTTTCAAAGTTAAGGAAGGAATTGAAGGAGTGACGTCGAAAAGATACAAGGCAAGGCTGGTCGCAAGGGGTTTCACTCAGAAAGAAGGTGTCGACTTCAATGATGTGTTCTCTCCTGTTGTGAAGCATAGGTCCATTCGAATGTTGCTTGCCATGGTGGCACAATTCGACCTTGAACTGGAACAAATGGATGTGAAGAATGCGTTCTTGTATGGTGATTTAGATGAAACGATCCTGATGAGGCAACCTGAAGGGTATGTCGAAAAGGGAAAGGAAGATTATGTGTGCAAGCTAAAAAGATCTTTATATGGGCTGAAACAATCTCCTCGACAGTGGAATAGGAGATTCGACAAGTTCATGGCACACATAAGTTTCATTAGAAGTCAGTTTGACCACTGTGTTTACTTCAGATTTCGACCTGGTAATTCATTTGTTATTTTGTTGCTTTATGTGGATGATATTCTCATAGCAAGCAACAATGTTGAAGATATGACGAGGGTGAAGGCTGAACTCAATAAGGAGTTCGATATGAAGGATCTGGGAGTTGCTTCCAGAATTCTTGGAATTGACATTCGAAGAGATAAAAAGAAGTCTAAGTTATGTTTATCTCAAGAGGCATACCTACGGAAGATTCTTGAAAAGTTTGGTATGTCGAATTCGAAGCCAGTTGTGACTCCAACAAACCCTCAATTCAAGCTGAGTATTGATCAATGTCCCAGTACTGATGTGGAAAGAGCCTATATGAATAGCATCCCATATGCTAATATAGTTGGTTCTTTGATGTATGCTATGGTCTGTACTAGACCCGACATAGCATACGCAGTAAGTCTTGTAAGCAGGTACATGGCGAATCCTGGAAAGGCTCACTGGCAAGCATTGAAGTGGATTTTAAGGTACATAAATGGATCTCTGGAAAGAGTCTTAATTTATGGTGGAGCCTTGGGTGAAGATGGTAAAGCAGCAATTGGAGGATATGTCGATTCTGATTATGCAAGTTGTATGGATTCCAGAAAATCTATTTCTGGATATGTTTTCACTATGTTTGGCACAGCAATTAGTTGGAAAGCAACACTTCAAAAGGTTGTTGCTCTATCAACCACTGAAGTGGAGTATATTGCATTAACTGAAGCTGTGAAAGAAGCATTGTGGCTTGAAGGTTTGGCGAAGGAGCTGAAACTTCAAGGTCGAGGTATCACTGTTAAATGTGATAGTCAAAGTGCAATACACCTGTCGAAGAATTCAGCCTATCATGAGCGAACTAAGCACATTGATGTGAGGCTGCATTTCGTCAGAGGAGTAATCGAGCGTGGAGAAGTCCAAGTGCTGAAGGTTTCGACTGAAGACAATGCTGCTGATATGATCACCAAGACATTACTGAGTTGCAAGTTTTTCCACTGTATGCAGTTGATAAAGCTGCATGAAGAAAGCTAGTTTGTTCCCTTGAGGTTGTAGAGTTAGATCCAAGGTGGAGATTTGTGAGATATTGGATCGAACTCTAGTATGGTCGAAGGGTAGCTTCTTGGTTCGACAGGATTAAGCATGAAGTCGAAGGTTGTTCACATGCTTGTGTCGAAGATGCTAGGGTTGTTAGCATGTTAAATTAAGTTTAGTGTTTAAACCCTAATTTGTTAAGTTAGCTTGTGTATTAAGTTGACTTGTGTAATGGGCCTTGCTGAAAAAGCCCATTAGTTAGTATGTTAGGTATTATTATAAATAGCATACTAGTCTCTCATCATTGCTAAGCTGCAAATCCTAATTTAGGGTGAGAGAGGTTATTTGTTATTCTTGTAAACTTGTAATCTTGGTTTTAAGAGAAAGTGAAAGAATAGTAGTTATAACCATTTCCTGTGTTCCTCTTCTTCCTTGTCCTTTATTCTTCTCTTGCATTATACTTTGTTCTTGGTATTGAATTCACAACAAAAATTAATCATATTTATTTAAATATTTCAGCCTAATAGGCTTAAAACATATTTTTTATGACTTGAAGCCAAAGGTTCGGAAGAGAATCTCACTCATATATTTTTCACTTGTTTGGTAGCTGTTCAGGTTTGATAATAGTTATCCCTATGGATTGGTCTGGATACCTTTGCACCCTTCGTTTCTATTTCCGATCACTTTGCGGATTTTCTACACATTCTCAAAAACAAGGTGAGAAAGTTTTTTGGTTATATTTTTTGGTTGGCTCCGGTTTGGTCAATTTTGCTTGTGAGGAACGAGATCCTTTTAAAGGTGATCACAAAGCTGTTAAAAAAATTATTAATCTAGCTAAATCTCTTGCTTGGGATTGGTTTCGTTCTAGGACGGGTTAAAACCTTTATATATTCAAGTTGTATTTAGTTGTTTTGGTTAGTGAATCCTTTGACTTGCATCCGTGCGACTATGTTGCAATTTTCTCTAAGTTGCTTTTTTCTCATGGGTTGAGTAACCCTTGTACTCTTCTATATTCAATCTTTGCTTATAAAATAAATAAGTTACTCCCTCCGTTTTTTATTATATGTCGTTTTGGAAAAAGAAATTGTATTTAAATATAAGTCGCTTTACAATTCCAATGAATAATTAATGCTACTTTTCCTATTATATCCTTAAATATTTATTATTCTCTCCTTTCAATTATATAAATTTATCTTCCATATGTCATTAATGAAGGATAATTTTGTAAAAACCTTCATAATTTCTCATTTTCATACAACAATTATTATTTTTCTTAAACTGTGTGAAAAGTCTAAAACGACTTATAATAAAAAACGGAGGGAGTACTTATAAAAAATAGTCTATAGTTGTTGTGTAAACTAAAATTCTTTAATACGTGAAGTTATTCAATAGAATTTTTTGTATGTGAAGCTATAAATTGACCGTTCTATTTTTCAAAATAATATTAGGAAATAAATAGAGTTTGTGAAATTCGTCTGCAACAACGTTCATCAATGTAATTAATTATATTTAAAGATAAATGTTATAATTTTTTTTAAGTTAAATGAGATTTATACATTAAAATTTGTTATTCAATTTATTTTTATATGAATATATCAAACATAAATTATTTTATCTTTAACTCATTTTAAATCATTTTAATCATAATTAGTTTATTCAAAATAAATTTATGCCACCGCATAATTAAATACATTCAATAACACTACTATTGAATGACATATCCAAGACATTGTAAAGTTTTCAATTTTCATTTTTTTTTCTTTCAAATTTCAATTAACAACTATTTTATATATACTGAATATTAACTTTAAATATCTATAATTATGAATTCTTTCAGTTTCATTTTAAGTGTGCATTTGAATTATAAAAATTATCTGCAATAATTTTAAAGATAAACTAAATTTACTAAAATACACCTTTTAATCAGTAGTTAATAAAATAGTTTTGTAAATGAAAATACAATATATAAAAATATATTAATAAAAAGATAAAAATATTAAATGTTAAATTTATATTTTAAAAGAATAAATTATTTAGAACATATAAATACAGAGTTTAATAGATATGAACTGTCATCTAATAAAAAATTATAAATTTATCATTTTATTAAATTTTTTAAAAATAAAATAATAATTTAATTAAATACATAATTATAATTGGTTCACAATATAAAATTCAATACATCACCCTTTTTCCTAAAAAAAAAAAAAACATCTTTGGACTTGATAAAGGCCAAAGACCGGTCACCAAATTTAAATTTAAAATAGACTTGTCCTTTTCTTCTAAACATAAATGCATGGGTCCTAAATAACACCGACAAGTTTATCACGTAGCTAAACATTGCTCCTACCAAAATCTTTTTGCTTTGAATGGACCTTAAAACGTTCTTTTTATTTGAATTTCAAAGTTAGACGTGTGTATTCCATCGTTTGGTACAACATAACTCTCACGAAAGAAAACAAAGTTTACACATTCTATGTATGAGAATAAATAAGTAACATGTTCTAATAATTATTATCAACCAGATTGACTGTTTACGCCAGATATTGCACCATCATAGAAAGTTGGACTTGTGACCTACTTTCAGTTCAACTTCAATATTATCTATCAAAGGGGAATTCTTATTCCCCCTAGGTTAAAGAAATATCTTATACAATTTCGTTTTTTTCCTCTAAAAATTGGAAATATGTTTTCGGTGCAATTTTTTTAAGTTGTATTTACGTAAAATCGAAAATGCATTTTGTTTTGGTGAATGACGACAAATAATATGATTAAAAATCAGAAATACATCATCGATTTTTTACTAAAAGTGTATTTCGGAAATAAATTTTAACGTAAAATATGGGCGAATCTCAAAAACAAATTAATTATGTGTGATGATGCGAACCAGAAATATATTTTTAACTTTTATGAATATTTTTAAAATTTCACATGGTGCGTTAGAAAAATATGAAAAAAAATAAGAAATTATCCAATCAAATCAAAGCCGCTACATTATCTTATACTCTTAGTTCTTTCTGCTATTTGTTTTATGATAATAACTAAAATATGGATCTTGTTTTATTTTTTTTACTTAGCTAGTACTGTTTTTCAATTTTCATTGTAAGTTTGAACATGTTGTTTTAGATATTTTGGTTTGTCTTTGGGGTCAATCTCCGCCTTGAAGTTAAGTATAATCTGTCAGTTAATTTTTATCTAGAAAGTTATTTCCGTAGAAATTAACATAGGTATAGTATGGGTGTATAATCTTATTTTATATTGGTATTTAATGTTATGCATATTTTCTTCTTTTCTCTTACGTAGATGTTCCTTATTTTATATTAGGGACTGTTTGGTTTAATGAGGGGAGGAAATAGAAAGAATTTTAATCGAGAAAAGGAGAGGGGAGAAGAGGTGAGAAATTTTTTTAATAAGTGTTTAGATCAAAAGAAGAAAGAATAGGGGAGGAGAGAGTTTTTAATTAAAAATATGTTTGGTTTAGAAGAGAAAGGGAGGCGTTTTATTAATAATTTATATTTTTATCCTTATAATCTTATATTATAATTGATATAATATTTAAATATGAAAAATTCATACATATTTTTTAGTAATAAATTTTTTAATATTGAGGGACTAAAACGTCATAATTTACCATAATGTTAATAAATTGAATACATTTGATTCAGATTATAACTCTCCGACACAATTGAAATTATTTGCTAATAACAATTTTTAAATCGTGATGAATTATTTAACAAAGCAAACACATAAAATAAATTATTATTAAAATTAATAATTTAAATTTTTTAATAAAATGAATAAAAAAATAAAATGGAATGAATGATTTCAAACTTTATATAATATGATAGGATAAATAACAAAATTAGAAGATAAAATGAATATCAATAAACATAAATTTTTTTATAAAAATAATGCAATGTTTATGATTTATATTAAGTACAAAAATTTGAAAATAATTTGAAGGTATATAAGTAAGTTTATGAAAATAATCGAGAAAAATTACATAGAACAGAAGCAGTAACACGAAAGAAAATAAATAATTTTAAAATATTAAAATTAATTTGAGGATATTTTAGTAAATATAATAATTTTTTACATATTAAAATTCAGATTCCCTTCTCTCTGTTCCAAATTCCCCTAATTTAGAGGGACGCAAAAGTGTGGTTTGGAGGAATTTTGTTTCCCCTCCTAAAATTTGAACTAAACATATTTAATTAGAAAATTCACCTCCCCTCCATCTAGAGCTGTCAAAATGGGCTAGTCCATATGGGCCGGCCTGCTCGGCCCGAAAAATCATAGGGCTTGGGCTTTAAAATTAGAGGCCATATTTTTAAGGGCTTTTTTTAGCCCAGCCCTAAAAAGCCTGCAACCCATTAGAGCTAGCCCATATGGGTCATGGGTAGCCCAAAAGGCCCGCACAACTATAAATTTCAAAAAATTATATTAGTTTTTATATTGTGTTACTCCAAAATAAAACATTGATTTTTCCCAATTCACTAAATTTTGTTTATTATATATTCAATATTTCTCTTTTAAATATTATACATTAATATAATCAACATTATTTCCTCATAGTTTCTCTTATATAAAATATTTTAGTATTATTTTCTACAATTTAAACATGTAGTATATTTAAAAACTAATTATAGTATTTATTAAAGATAATATAGTACTTAAAAATGTATTATGTTTAAAATAATATAATTTTTTTATTTAATTTATAATAAATATAATGGATTTTTTATTTTAATTTTTTTATCAAAAAAAGCCTGTTTAAAGCCGGTGAGCCCGAAGCCCATCTAGGGCCGGGTTCAGGTAGTAATTTTGAGACCCATATTATAATAGGGCTTTTTTGGCCCAGCCCTAAAAAGCCCCAGGCCCATCAGGGCCGACCCTAAATGGGCCGGGTATCCCATTTTGACAACTCTCCATTTACCCCGAACCAAACACACCCTTAGGCTTTGTTTGCGAGTTTGGAAGGAGGGGAGGAGAAGACTTCCGAAAACGAAATTTAAAAGAAAAAAAAATTTGACATTTTTAAAAAATTAATTTTGTTTAGAATGATAAAAGAGTCTTTATGGTTACTATATTTTTTATTTTCAGAATACTATAACAATCTAAAGATATTTGAAAAATTTATGTAAGCCCTTCAAAATCTTCCGAAATTCTCCTTCCATACAATTTTTGAGTTCCCCATATTAAGAGGTTTTGGTGTTAAAAATAAAACCAAACCCTCCAAAACCCTTCTACTCAAAATATTTCTATTCTTTTCACCTCATCTTTTCTATTTTCCAAAATCCTCTCCTATAAACTCACAAACAAAAACAAAGCTTTTAAAATTTAAGAAAAGATCAGTTAGAATTTAAATAAGGATGATTTTAAATATTTTTGGGTTAAGTGGTCAGATATTTGTAAATCTATGAAAAAAGATGAGTTGATTTTTTTAAATGCTTCGTTAACTTGACCATTTTTATTAAATAAAGGTGGATGTTGATCTCAAATGCTTATGCTATCAAGAAGGTCATCTTATATGTTAGATGTGAAATTCATGTTGCTTCCTCTCAACTGCTTCTGTTATATTAAATTCTACTTTAAATAATATTTTTTCTAACACTTCTTTGGGCGTGTTTGTTTCAAATATTAAAATTTCTATTTCAGGAACATTATTCCAGAGAATAATTTTACCAAAAGCTTTATTTCTATCTTTGTGTTTGGTAAATTTAATAAGCTCCTAGAAATATTTATAAAATATATTTTATTTAATATTTTAAAATAAAAAATAAATATATAAATATGGGAAGTTATTGGAGGTTACCTCTTATTCTCATGAGAATATAAAATTCCCATCCTTTTACATGAGAATGAAAAATAAAAAAATCAAATGCAAATAAAACTCCTAGAAATAAAAAGTTCTAAGATATAACTTATAAATACTTGAAGCAAACATGAGAATGTAAAAAATTAAAATAACATTCCTGAAAATAAATCTGGAATCCATGAAACAAACGTCCTTTTGATTACCTTACTTGGTAAATACTAAATATCTCAATTCACACCAAACTAAAATATCACATTATCAACTAAGGTATTTCAAGACTTATACGGTGTTAGATAAAAGTACTATAAAGAGAAAACAAAAATTACAAAACCTTTTCTATTCTTTTTACTGTTTGGTACCTATAGTGAGAGAAGATAAAATAAAAGGTCTCATCACTTTTTGCCTTTTTCTTCCATCAAATTTGACCTTATATAGGGAGTAGTATTATTTTTGTCATATTCTACTATTTGAACTGTTTATATATGTCATTTTAAAAGTACATCACTTTCTTTCCTCTTGACAATTTCTATTGTCTTGGACTTGTAGCATTTAATATATTTCTTCTTATCTCACTCTTGTAAAGGTGGTGAATTGCATACATATAATATGATATGCAGAGTTTATTATTCGATCAGAAAAATGAAATGATAGTCCCAACTAACGCAAATTTGGTTTCTTTTTCCGTCAATAATACAACTGTATGGTGTAATGGTGTATGTATAAATAAAAAAGAAAGGTAGGTGGGGAGGTTGAGATACATGTTGTGAGTAGGTTCAACAATTAAATCATCTTTGAACCTTGATGATAATAATTGTGTAATGCTTAATTAGTAGTCTTTGTTTCATAACTTGCGTGGTTTTATATTTTAACATAGAGATTAAAAAATACAATAAAGTTGTCAAAAAAATCAATCTTATTAACGTGTTGAAAACAATGTGCATAATGATAATTAAAAGCAACAAATGAACCATCCAGAAAAGAAGAGCATTCGTTGGTAAACAAGAGCAAGTAATGAGACAATGCTTTATGAATTGAAGAGTGGTTGACTTTCATGGAGCGGTTACACTTTGAGACAACGCTTTATGAAAAGTGGTTGACTTTTATGGAGCTTTGAGCCAATGAGTAATTTCAGTTTAATGCCAATTTCCTTTCTACGTAAGGATTCATCAATGGATTATATATACATGGGAACATATAATATGAGAATGTCCTTTTTATGTGACAATGTTGTTTTTACGTGAGAACGTGAGAATGAATTCTGAACCAATAACATAAAATCTCTACCATTTATTTTAAAATCTAATGGTTTAGATTTCTCTCACGTTCTCACATAAATATTGCATTCTCATAAGATATGTCTCATATATGAGAGCATATCAAGTAAGAACATTTTATATTGAGATATGAGAGGAATAAATATCAACTATTGGATTCATCAAGAGAGACTGTTAATACATTAATGTGACTATTAATTTATCTCTCTAGATAAATCCAATGGTTGATATTTATTCCTCTTATCTCTCAATATAAAATTATCTCACTTCCAATATATATATATATATATATATATATATATATATATATATATATATATATATATATATATATATATATATATATATATATATATGGGGACGACTCAAGTGAGAACACTTGGTTATTATGAGAAATGAGAACAATGAATCACAACCATTAGATTTAGATTTGTTGATTTTAATGGACAGGATATGTTTCTCTTTCTATATTGATTTAAAATAAATAATAAGAATCATAGAAAGAGAAACAAATCATGTCCATTAAAATCAACAAATATAAATTTAATGGTTGTGATTCATTGTTCTCATTTCTCATAATAACCAAGTGTTCTCACTTGAGTCGTCCCTATATATATATATATATATATATATATATATATATATATATATATATATATATATATATATATATATATATATATATATATATATATATATATATATATATATATATGAGGAGGGATCAAATTACACCCTAAGAGTTACACCACGAGTTACACTCGTTCAATAACTACATTTCGAATTAATATTTTTTAAATTCAACCGTTGGATTGAAACATAATATCATATAGATCATACCTATAAAGTTTGAGCTTAATCTATAATGATTTGTTATACGATCAAGATATCCAAAGATTAACGTCAAAATGAGCTTTCATATAACGTTAATTTTGATGTAATTCAATGACATAGTAAATCATTATAGATTAAGCTCAAACTTTATAGGTATGATCTATATGATATTATAGTTCAATCCAACGGTTGAATTTAAAAAATATTAATTCAAAATGTAGTTATTGAATGAGTGTAACTCGTGGTGTAACTCTTCGGGTGTAATTTGATCTCTCCTCATATATATATATATATATATATATATATATATATATATATATATATATATATATATATATATATATATATATATATATATATATATATATATATATATATATATATATATAGCCATATCATATGATAATCCCTTTTTATATGAGAATGTGAGAATAAATCTGAAATATTGGATTTTAAAATAAATTGTGGAGATTATATGTGAATATTTTTTCTCTCTCGTCCATTATTAAAATAAATGATGTAGGAAAGAGAAAAAAAAGATTCACACATAATCTCCACCATTTATTTTAAAATTCAATGGTTGAGATTCATTCTCACATTCTCATATAGATATGACATTCTCATATGATATGCCCTATATATAAAGATATCCAAAGATTTACGGTAAAATGAACTTTCATATAACGTTAATTTTGGTGTAGTTCAATGATATAGTAAATCATTATAGATTAATCTCAAACTTTATAAGTATGATTTATATGATAGTATGTTTCAATCCAACGGTTGATTTAAAAAAATATTTATTCAAGTGTAATTCATGGTGTAACACTTCGAGTGTAATTTGATCCCTGATCAAATTACACCCGAAGAGTTACACCATGAGTTACACTCGTTCAATAACTACATCTCGAATTAATATTTTTTAAATTCAACCGTTGGATTGAAACATAATATCATATAGATCATGCCTATAAAGTTTGAGCTTAATCTATAATGATTTACTATATCATCAAGATATCTAAAGATTAACGTCAAAATGAGCTTTCATATAACGTTAATTTTGATGTAATTCAATGACATAGTAAATCATTATAGATTAAGCTCAAACTTTATAGGTATGATCTATATGATATTATGTTTCAATCCAACGGTTGAATTTAAAAAATATTAATTCGAGAGGTAGTTATTGAACGAGTGTAACTCGTGGTGTAACTCTTCGGGTGTAATTTGATCCCTCCTCATATATATATATATATATATATATATATATATATATATATATATATATATATATATATATATATATATATATATATATTAAATTCATTATACAACAAATATATGTTGTCTCAATTCGGGTACAAACTCGGTATAGGTAGGATACGAAAGACAATATTTTCTATTATAAAAATATTTGCTAAAATTTATTTTTTTGAAAAATATTGGCTAACAAATATATAGGAGCACTACAAAGTCAAAATTAATAAAAGAATGTAGAGAATCTAGATTTGTAAATGTTAAGGCTAGTGCTGAAAAATATTGAGAATGAAATGGAGAATGAATGTGTGTTTATTCAAAAACATTAAATTCGTAGAAAACAACACTATGATGAAAATCCATATCAACCCTCACAACTGAATCTTGAGTCTGCTGAAGAGTCTTTTTAAAATCACTATTTCTTATATATTGTAGATCAAACAATTGGCTCACTTGATAGAAGATTAGAGCAGTATAGCACATATGAGGTACATGTTTTTTTTGCCTTGTTTTACATTCATATTCCGCTTTTAACATGTTATTAACATAGTGAAAAACAGTGGCGGAGCCAGAAAAATTATAAAGTCTGGGCAAAAATTTAAAGATCGCAAATTTATATTGTATATAATATATAAATAGTCATCCATTAAAATAAAAGAGACTAGTCATTTTGTCTACAAAAATATAGTTTAAAATAAAAGAGATAAACATAGATTTTGTTTGGTAAAGCTAGCAAGTAGCTTATAGCTGGTAACTGATAGCTGATAAGCTAACATGAGTATTTGGTAAATTAGCTGTTTCATTAGCTGATAGATACAAAATAATATAAAAGATCATTTTAATTAAGGGTTAATACCTATTTTCACCCCTGTCATATGGGGTTGGTTTGAAAAATCCCCCTACCAAAAAAAGTTGCGAAAATTCCCCTAACAATTGAAGATTCTCTCGTTTTAAATCTTGTAAAATTTTTATTTTTAAAACCAACCTTGCCACTTGAAGGACTCTATCATTTTGAACCGTATAAATTACAATTTTTAGTAAAACCAACCTTGCCCGTCATATTCCAAAGGGTTTAAAATGACATAATCTACAAGATTATAGGGTTTTAAATGACCGAATCTTCAAATGACAAGGTTGATTTTAAAAACAAAATTTTTACAAGGTTTAAAACGAGAGAATCTTCAAATGTTAGGGAAATTCTTGTAACTTTTTTTTTTGCAGGGGGATTTTTCAAACCAACCGCATATGGCAGGAGTGAAAATAGGTATTAATCCTTTAATTAATAAGGGTAATAATATTTTGTTAAAATAATAAGGGTATAAATGAAAAAAAAGTCACAAGCTAAAAGCTACAAGCTCAAAAGCTACTTCAAATAGCTTTTGAAAAAAGGTTAAAAGCTAGTAAAAAAGCTACAAGCTAAAAGCTAAAATAGCATTACCAAACATAACTTTTTCAATAATGTGAATAATGTGAGTTTAAAAGCTAAAAGCTAAAAAAAAATTTTGGGTCTTACCAAACAGACCCATAATCTTACAATAGCGGGTTAAATAAAATTACGATGCAAGTGTCCTTTCCGAGAATTCTTTACAGTGAATGTTCAAATAATATCAATATCATCAAGTGACTTAAATATCTCCCGCTCGGTGTAATCAAAACAAAACAGTGTTATACACCAATTTAATAATAAATTGAATAACCTAAATAACTTAAAAAATCTCCTCATCAAATCAAATCAAATCATATATTATTAATTTAAAAAATATATATTTAAAACCATTACATTAATTTTAAGAAAATAAAGTTGCCGTTGATATTTGTTTCCAAGTTATAGTACATAAAAACTTTACATTAGTTTTAAATTTCATTCTTTTAAGGGTTAATACTTATTTTCACCTCTGCCATCTGGCTTTAAAATTTGTCTCCCAAGAGTGCTGAACCCATGACCAAAGGGTTACAAGGGGCGCTTCCAACCACCAAGCTAACTACTTCTGTTGTTTACATTCTGCATCAAATATAGTACTCTAAGTTATTTATTTATTTACTTATTTATAAGAAATAACTAGTACTCTAAGTTGAAAAAGACCTGAAATCCCAACTCAACTTGCTATTTTTTTTCGGGTACGCGGGCCTGTCTAACGGTTTCCGATCCGTTTTGTCACCCATACTTTAGGGTATTAGTTTAAAAAAATCTAACTTTATCAAAATAATTGTCTTTCTAGCAAAAAAAATTTGTCTTAAAATAATAGTCTATTTAAGGTCCATTAATTAATTTTTAACAACTTTAATCTTAATAAATATTTATCTACACTCTTTTCAAAATAGAAAATCATAATATATATAGGATCAAATGACACCAAGGTGTCAAAGTTTAATTTGACACCAAATCTCAACCGTTAAAATAATTGATCAAACGGTGATAGTAAATGTAATAAAATAATAATAAACAAATATTTAGCATATTTTTTTCCTAAAAAATAGGCTATTTAGTATCACTGTTTGATCAATTATTTTAACGATTGAGATTTGGTGTAAAATTAAACTTTGACACCTTGGTGTCATTTGATCCTATCTCATATATATATATATATATATATATATATATATATATATATATATATATATATATATATATATATATATATATATATATATATATATATATATATATATATATATATATATATATATATATATATATATATATATATATATATAACAACCAATAACAATTAAAATGTAATTTTATAAAAATATTACATTGACTCAATCATTATTTTTTTAATATGTTTGTAACAATTTTAAACGATTTTTATTTCGAAAAGGTAAATTGCTATTTTTAAAAATCTCAAAGATTCAACCGTTGAGAAGACATTATTTTAAGGGTTAATGAACTTTTTCGTCCCTTTAAATATTTCAAATTTCGTTTTTAGTCCCTCCAAAATTTTTCTTCAAGAAATCGTCCCTACAAAATTTTTCTTCTGAACTATTGGTCCCTAACGTCAAATTTCGTAGCTAATCGGTGGCTAAAGTCGTAGCTAATCTCTAGCAAATTTGACGTTAGGGACCAATAGTTTAGACAAAAAATTTTGAAGGGACGATTTCTTAAAGAAAAATTTTGGAGGGACTAAAAACGAAATCTGCAATATTTAGAGGGACCAAAAAGTTCATTAACCCTTATTTTAATTACTACTAGAAGAGACGAGCGTGGTAATATGGTAAATTCAGAATGATGGTGCCCGGCACCTTCACCCGACAATCTGACATTTTCAATAACAATGTTAGACCTGAATGTCATGACTCATACCTCATGATTGATTATTCTCTTGTCTTCTTCACATGCCATTCTCCCCGATTAATCTCCTAATAATACGCAATTCTGATTAAACAATGTTGCAAATTGTGATTACGTTACAGACTCTTTTTGTTAATCCATTTGATTTTGTTGCTTGTTGTGTCATGTGTATTGTTGTCTAAGGAACTGTATACGTGATCCTTTTTGAGTAAATATTGCTTTTCCTTCAACTCTACATTAGCCACAATGTACATTTTAATCATCACAAGTTTAACTTTATATGAACATTTTGATTGATAACTTGCAACAATTTTTTGTATTATTATGAAATAACTATCTTTAATTTTCTGCAGAAATTTATTTATTCATATTAAAAAACAGTGTTTGCATATAGCTTAAAGTATACACCTTTCCTAATATTAGTCTTATTAAAGACAGATATTTTTTTTAAGTTGTTCATAGTAATTAATCTCTTTATAAATATAACAATTTATTATATTAATACATAAATATAAATATATAAATAATTATTATTGTTATTGATTAAACTTTAAATCAATTATTTATATTAATTATATTAATTAATAAATATCAATTTAGAACAAAGTTATTTTGGTTAAAATATATTACTGTTAAGCTTTATATTTAAAACATAAAAACTGTATAAGGTTTTAGTTCTCCCTCTAAAATTAATATCTAAATAATTTTAAAATTCAGTTATAGTTTTAATCTTTATATTAGTTTCTCTATTTTAAAATTTAATCTTCTTTCCATACTTAAATTGAAAAGTAATAAGAATTAATATTTTAAATTAGACCCTACAACACATGCCCTCAAATTTTGGAGGACTCAAAAATAATAAAAAGTTTAATTTTTTACATTAAAATTAATAAATATAAAAATATTATAAAAAATTTAATAAATCATAAAATATTATGATAAAAACTAAATAAATTAAAAAAATAAGATTGATCAAAATTAAAATAATTATAATTAAATAGTTTTTATTAATATATAAAAATTTAATTGAAATATACTATGTAAAGAAATTTGAATCACAACCGATAATTAGTTGGAACTATTTGACTTTTATTTTAATTTTTTTAAAATAACATAATTGAGTGGTTGTGATGCATTAATAGTGTAAAAAAATTTCTACTGACCGTGCATAACGAATAAACTCAATATATAATTATATTTTTGATGTGTTATTTTAAATTATTATATTATATTTTTTAAAAATTAATTAGGTCTATTTTTTAATTAGAACGGACTCCAATTTAATTGGGTTGATCCTGTTTTAAATGACATGACATGTGACTTAATGATTGTTGAATAATCATGATAACTTAACTTTTTAAAAGTTATTATTTAGGCTTAAATGTAGTTTTGCCTCTCAAAATTTCTTAATTGCTTGATTTTGTTCCCTTATTTTAACTATTTGATTTTGGTCCCCCAAGTTTCTAATTGTTTGATTTTTTTGCCTCCTAAGTTTCAATTGATTGATTCTGATCCTCTCAAGTTTGTCCCATTTTGCATTTGATAGTTCTCTAATGACATATAAACTAAATTTCTTTTTTTCCTTCTTCTTCTTTTTCTTTACAATTTTATTTTTTTTCTCATTTTAATAGTCAAATTTTGAATGTAATATCTAAAAAATCTTAAATATTTCATTCAACTTATGCCTAATGACAAATTATTTTGACAAAAAAAAAATCACTGCCTAATTAAAATAACAAATTTTTTGGTCAATAATTTCCAATGTCCCACATATTTAAACATAAAGTTCAAAAGTCTAACAATTCTATTAGTCATATAGAATTTCAATTTTTTTATAAGGCATATTGCATGTTTGTCCGTATATTCTAAGTTGAATGTAATATTTTAAAATTTCTAAATATTACATTGAAAGCTTAACTATTAAAAAGAGGAGAAAAATAAAATTGTAGAGAAAAAAAAAAAGAGAAAAAACAACAAAAAAAAATGAGAAATTT
The DNA here is from genome assembly GCF_029867415.1 of Vicia villosa. NCBI lineage: Eukaryota > Viridiplantae > Streptophyta > Magnoliopsida > Fabales > Fabaceae > Vicia > Vicia villosa. Next base: position 43,768,542 of record NC_081180.1, on the reverse strand, counting down.
AGTTTACATGTCATTAGAAGACTATCAAATGCAAAAGGAACAAATTTAAGCGGTCAAAATCAAACAATTAAAACTTAAGAGACGAAAATCAAGTAATTAAAAAACTTGAATGATCAAAATCAAACAATTAAAACATGAATGATTAAAATTAAACAATTGAGAAATTTGATGGGCTGCACATTAACTTATTATTTATCTTAATATTATATTTGGTCTCATATCATGTACTCTAAATTTAATTTCGTCACATAACATTATTACTTTTCAATTTTTCAATTTTTCAAAATCTTTAACACATTTATTATTTCCGGTCCATTGCATTAGTCAAAATCAATGATGAAGGTTATGTGGTACTAACTTGAATATTGGATGCATACATCTCATTATTTTGGTCATGTTGTATGCCATCCCACATGGACAATTAGCGACACAAACCAAATAAATTAGTTTTTAAATTTATCACTAAAGATGAAGAAAAACAGATCATTAGGAACAAAATCATTGCTTCTAGTAATTCAACCATCATAAAGAGGCATATCCAAATTTAGAATCTTGTTTGGAGTTGGACTTAGCTTAGGGGCGGGAAAAGTGTAGATTGAGGAAGGAAAATCAAAATAGAAAGAACAACTCACAACTCACTCCGGTCTCAATTTTTTTATTGAGATATTAGAATAATAATATGATTTTATTGATGAAACTAGATATGTAAAATGTGTTTTATTTTACATTTTGATTTTCAAATTTTGATATGGTGTTGAAGTTTAGATTGATTTTTTATAGGGTTAATAGTAGTTTACCCCCTTGTAATATGAGCGTGTTTCGGTTTATCCTCACCGTTACCAAAGACAGGTTTTGGCAACGGTTTTTTAAAAAAATCGTTGCCAAAAGGTAGGGAGGGGAAAAGCAAAATTCGCTAACATTACAGGGGTGAATTACTATTAACCTTTTTTTTAATTGGAATGAGAATACATCGCACATTCTATTGAATTTTGTTTTCTTGTACATGTCAATATTTAATATTTATGAGTTCAAGTTATGTCATTTTTATGTGTTTTTTGGATTTGTAAATTTTGAATTTTATGAGTTTGATGAAGAAGATATTCAAATTTGTACAACATTTTGTAGTGATAAGTTTTTTGTCGTTAAATCAATCACAAAAATTGAATGTTACATGTATACGAAAAGTTACCTTATTACTAACATTTAGATGGAAAAAGCTAACATGATATTTTTTAAAAAGTTAAGGAATTTGAATTGTCCTCTTTAATGTTATGATACCAAAGTGAATCCAGAGTACAAGATACGACACCAAAAAACGTATTGAGATGTCGACACAAGAATCAAGATTATGTACTTGTGTTTAAGCTAAAAAAATGGTGTATATTGGCTAACAGTTTTCTTATTAAAGAGAAAACAATTCTGACTCAGTATACTATCTTGCTATATGGTTTTACTCAGAAAAATTTGAGATGTGTAACCCAAAAGCACTTGGATAAGATGGTAAGGGATCTCTTCAAGCTTAATCATAGGTTATGGAGTCAATCCCAGCCTTGAACACGCAGTAGTGTCAAATTCTCTTGAGCGAGAGCTTTATCACTCATTGTAGTTCTAACCGGCTCGAGTGATTAGTCTCGGCAGTTGCGTGCAGGGGATATCTGGTATATATCAAAACATTGAAATGTGTGATATTTTACGAATTCTAAAATATATTTTCAATCAGGTGTTCTTATAGTACAACAACAAGAGTTGTTTTGCTCAAAGGCATTTTGAGATGGAGAACAAACAACAAAGAGAACAAGAAGTACCAAAAAAATAATGAATGCATAACTTCAATCATAACACAAGAATGGATACAAAAGCCATTAGAAATAAAATAAACTTTAGTGAATGAATAATCACATATAGCAAATGAAACAAGGGAATCAAATCACACATATACAAATTGAAACAATCACAATTCAAAATACATAATTCAAACAATCTCAGTTCAATCACATACAAAATTAAGGAATAAAGAGGAACATACAATGATACAAATTATACGAAGTAATTCAAATACAAAGCAAGATAAACAACTGAAAGATTCAATTTCATATTATCATATAGTTTTCATTACTCATACTTTATATGTAGGGGTATGAATGTACGAAAGTAATAAGTCAAAATTATGTCATATATGTTTGCATAAAAAACATCCAAGTGAAACATACAAGAAAACACTTACACAATGAAGGATTGATTTATAACAATGAATATAGCGAACAGAGAAACATCACAAAGAATCACAAATGAACATAATAGAACAGCAACTAAAAACTTTACGAAACAAATAACAAGAAATGAGCGGAATAGAGCGCATGAGAAAGAGAGACATAACACAAACTTGAAGGATGAGAGACGATCGCAAACTCCGTCATCAATGAAGGGATGAAGAAACATCGATGAAAGAGGATACTCTTTCGAGACATCGTCGATTCATCATTGATAAAGATGGAGACTACGAGAGGAACGTTTCTAATTCTAAGTGTATCGTTGTACAAGAAATATAATAAGGATTTTTTTAATTTTTGGGAGAATTTGTTTTTTTGTTTGTTATCTACAAAAAAAACTAAGAAAAACATATATATTTGTAAACTCGTCATAGAATCGCGAGTCTATACGAATTTGTGCAAGTCTAGTTGGGACTACTCGAGTCTATCAAAAAACGAATTTGTGCAAGTCTAGTCGGGACTACTCGAGTCTATCAAAAAATAATTCTATGCATGATTCTATTCGTTTTTGCTTCTAAGACTCGTAAACTGTATGAGTTTACGAGTCTACATGCGAGTTTGACATCATGCTCATGTATAAGTTATACATTGTGTTACTAATGAGGAAGTGAGTAGATTGATTGTATGATCATGTATAGGGTGGAACACCTATTGATAAAGTGTTTGTAATTTTCAATAAGATGATCTCGAGAAAAAAATGGATAAGGCTCTGCTTGGTAGAATTAGCTGGTAGCTGATAGTTGGTAACTGGTGATTGGTAGTTGATAGCTGGTGATTGATAGCTGGTAGCTGGTGACTGATAACTGATAAGCTAATTTGAGTGTTTGGTAAATTAGCTGTTACACTAGCAAAATGACACAAAAGGACATTCTTATTAAGAAAATTGTGATTTATTTATCTTATCATATTATATTATTATATTATTAAATTAATTTATATTTGATAAAAATAAATATATTAATACAAACTTACAAAGTAATTTTAATATATGTAAAAAATTTAAGAAACATCAAAATATTTTAAATTTGTATATAAATCATATAAATAAATTTAACGAAATACATGAAATTTGAATTCAGTTAAATTAATCAAAATGAATGGTAAAAATAAGTTTATTATTTAATATTATACCATTAAAATATAACAAAAATTTTAATTTTCTTCGTCTCAGTTAATCTCATTGATTTTTCTATTACGTTTCATTAACTTGAGAATTATCAACACTATTTTAAAATTTATTGTATATTTTAGATGTTATTAAAAACATTAAAGATTAAAAAAAAAACATTAAACATTGAATTATAATATATATCGAAGGGTAAAAATAGATTTTTGTTAAAATAATAAGGGTATAAGTGGAAGAAAAAGTCACAATCTAAAAGCTACAAGCTCAAAAGCTACTTCAAATAGCTTTTAAAAAAAAGACAAAAGTTAGTAAAAAAACTAAAAGCTAAAAACAGTTACCAAACATAGCTTTTTTATTTATATGAGCTGAAAAACTAAAAGCTCCTTTTATGGCCTTACCAAACAGACTCTAAGTTCAAGTGTGTTAGTGTAGTCGACTCGAAAATAAGTGTTGAAACTTATGTGATTTGAACATGTTTCATGCACTTTCAAAGTGAGCAAACACTTCAGATACTTCACTAATAAGCCATATAATTTTCGGAGATGGCTCCTTAAATGAATTAGAAATTTTTTTTACCCAGCTCTTTATGGGGTCACCCCCAGCGAAAACCCCACTTTACCCCTGCTTCGGAAATGCATTTCCGAAATATTTTTTTTCTAAATTTTTCCAGACTTCGAAAGTGCATTTTCGAAAAAATTCCAAAAATTGGAAATTTGATTAATTCGGAGATGCATCTCCGAAAAAACAAAAAAAAATCTAAAAATCCCAAAAATTAATTTTAGGATATTAACTAATTCATATATCATACATTTGATATAATTTATGAGTAATGAATAATAATAATTATATATTTTGATATAATTTATGAGTTATGAATAATAATTATTATATATTTTTATTCTGATTCATATTTTAAAATTTAAACTAATTTTAATTAAAAAACTAAAATAATTTCACTTACAAAATGAGTTATAATTTTTTATTTATATATTTATAATAATTATTATATATTTACAAAAAAAAATTAAAAAAATGAGTGTTTTAATTTATATATTTATATAATAATTATAATAATTATTATATATTTATAAAAATTATTATATATTTATATAATAATTATTATATATTAATTATAAATATATTTATATGTTTATATAATAATTATAAAAATTAAAAAAATGAGTGTTTTAATTTATAATAATTATTATATATTTTTATATTTATATATTAATTATTATATATTTATATATTATATATTTATATATTTCACTTACAAAAGTAATAATTATTATTATATATTTATATATTTTTATTCTGATTCATAATTAAAAATGAGTTAAAATTTTGTATTTAGTTTAAAAAAATAAAAAAAAAAATTGTCTTAATTTTATTTAATGAATAAATTTTATATTTAATTCTATATAATTCAAAATTTACTTATGGAATTAAAATGTTTTTGATTTATATAAGTTAGTAAAATAATTTTTAACTTTAAAATTGTCTAGGAAATTTTGATTCACCTTGATTTTATTGATTCACCTTCATTTTATTGATTCACCTTGATTTTATACTTATTAATTGTATTGATTCACCTTGATTTTAATTTTTTAATAATTATTGAATTATTTCGGAAGTGTATATCCGAAACATTCGAAGACCAATTTGGTCTTGGAATATTTCGGATATGCATCTCCGAAGACACCCCTCCCCAAAAAAAAAAAGGTGTTTTCGGAAATGCATCTCCGAAAACTCAAAAAAGGGGGTGTTTTCTTAAATGCATCTCCGAAAACACCTTTTTTTTTTCGTGTTTTCAGAAGTGCATTTCCGAAATAAGACAAATTTTGAAAAAAAAAAAGTTTCGAAAATGCATTTCCGAAATATTCCAAGACCAAATTGGTCTTCGAATGTTTCGGATATACACTTCCGAAATAAAGAAAGGGAGGTGGGTAAAGAAATTCTCATGAATTATCATGTATTACCATTACGTAGTATTTGATAAGTACTCTAAATTGTAAATCTTTACTTTATTGTTGAATTTAACTTTATTGTTGAATTGTTATAATTCTTATGTAATTTAAATTATAAATATTTTGTGTGGATGATCCATTATATATTTTTTTATGTTAAACAGAACGTCTTAATATCATACTATTAGACATACAAATTTAGAGGAAATTTTAAAATTATTAACAATTTAATAATTATTTATAAATTTTAAATCAAATAAATAAATAGTTTCTAATTATTATTTTATTAAAAAAAATGTCGAAACTATATATAAGAATTTAAATTTGTAAAATTATACTCCCAACAAAATGACCAAACACATTTATGCGGTTTTGCTTATAGTACTATTTAAATTTAGACACTTTAAAACACCATGGAAAAATTTTGCCCAAAAAATTGTAAAGAGAAGACACATGGTCAAAATATTTTATTGCATTATGTATTTTTTTAACAAACGTCTCAAAAATATTAATTAAAATAATAAAAAATATCATAATCCAAAGAGTAAGTTTAAATTGTGCTTTGAGAGCACATGCTAAAAAAATTATAATTAAAAAATTTGTATTGAAAAACAATAAAAAATTAAATAAAATTAATTTATAATTTTTAATAATTTTTTATATAGCGTTTAATAGTCAAAAAAATATTTTTGTATTAAAAACAATATTATAAGTTTATTTAAATAATTAAACTTTAAATTTAAAATTATTACTATATTTATTTTCTTATCGGATCACTAATGGCACTCATTAACACTTTTCGAGTAATTAGACTGTATTAACATTAACTTTAAATTAAGTTTCGTTTTCAAGGGAAATTTCTAATGGTGTTCAATCACATCACATGTGCAATTAATATTATTAAATGTCTCGCAGAAAATCTAACAAAATTTAATAGATATTTTTTAGGAAAATTCCCAGAGTAAGTTACATTCTCCAATTGGAAGCATGAAATTGTCAAAAACGAAAAGGAACCCAACCTTGAGTAGAGTAAAAAATAAAGGAGAAGAATTCTAGAACGTAATAATAAAACCCCCAGACCAAACAAAATAATGTCCTCATCAACTAAACGACACTGCAGTTAAGAGGCATTTGTTTGTCCCCACTTCAAAGCAAATCCATAAACGACACGCCGTTTCCATCTTCGCCTTCACTCTTCACAAACCGCTCTTAAAAGTTAAAACCACTTCCACATAATTCCCACGTATAAACCCAACTAACTTCTCACCGGCGATGGTTCCGGTTATTCCTCCCGATCCACCACCGCAACCGTAAACACTCCTCCGCCGTAACTAACAACTCCGGCAGAAATAAACTCACAATGTCGTCACCGCAAAACATAAAACAAAAGGTGTTCACGTGTTTAACTAAACTCTCCGATCGCGATACTCACTCCCTCGCCGCATCTGAACTCGTTACAATTGCTCGGAGCCTCGACACAACAACCGTACCGGTGTTTCTCTCTTGCTTATACTCCACCGATGCTTCGGACAAATCTCCGGTGAGGAAACAATGTGTTCAACTCTTTGGATTTCTCTCTGAGATACACGGTAACGCGCTTTCTCCTTACCTCTCCAAGATCATCGCCAACATCATCCGCCGTCTCCGTGACACCGACACGTCGGTCCGATCCGCTTGTGTGAATTCCGTTTCGGCATTGGCTTGCCACGTCACGAAGCAACCTTTTCTTTCCTTTCTGAAACCGTTATCGGAGGCTCTGTTCACGGAGCAGGAACAGAACGCGCAGATTGGCGCTGCGCTTTGTCTATCTTCGGCGATCGACGGAGCTCCGGATCCGGACTCGGCTAGGCTGGCGAAGCTGTTGCCGAAGTTCCAGAAATTGCTTAAGCGTGAAGTGTTTAAGGCTAAACCGGCGCTGTTGACGCTGATCGGAAGCGTCGTTGAAGCCGGTGGCGCGTCTGGTCACGTTTCGTTGAAGAATTTGGTTCCGTGTTTGGTGGAATCGTTGAGCAACCGCGATTGGGCGGTGAGGAAGGCTGCTGCGGAGACGCTGGTGGTGTTGGCTAACGTTGAGAGAGATTTCTTATCGGAATTCAAGTCTGATTGTTTGAAAGTTTTTGAGAATCGAAGATTTGATAAGGTTTTTCAATTTTTACCCTCTGGTTTTATTCTTAGTGTTTATTTATGGTAATTTGAAAGTGAATTGAGAGTTTGTGTTTGTTTTGTTTAGGTAAAATTAGTTCGTGAAGTTATGACTCAGATGTTGGAGGCGTGGAAGCATATTCCTGATACTTCTGATGAATTTTCACCACCTCCTAAATCGCAATCTTCTTCTAAAGGTAGTATTAAATTTTGGTATCTAGTGTTTGATTGATTTTGCAGTTTAGAATCTAAGATGAGTAAGCCATAGTTCTCTTTACAGAAATAGAAAGCTAGATTGTGTATTGTTTAGTCATTTAGTGTCTACTCTTAAAATAGAATTATTATAAATAGAGGGTGAAGAAGAAAAAAACAAAAATGTTTGTGTTGTTTGATCTAAAATAATTCATAATTTTTGTTGTCTAGAACTAGAATGTGTCGGGGCTATGATTTAGTAATGTTTATGATCTGTTGCATTGATTGTCTATGATTGTTTCTCAAACCTATTTCTGAGTTTTTGTTTTTGACTCAGAGAATGGAAGTGATGAGCAATATACTCCAGTTTCGCAAAGTTCATGTAATCCTGGTTCAGTAATGGCGAATCTGCGGAGGAAATCAGCTCCTGTTAGCCGATTCAGTCCACTAGATAGTTCTTCTGCCAGCAATGGCAAAAATGTGAGTGCTTTAAGTAGTAACAAGAGAAGGAGTTCTGGTGTTTCACGAAAATTAAACAATCAGAATTGGGATGTTCAAGTGTCTCTGACTGATCAGGGTTATCTCCAGGTGAGGGATGGAAATGAGACTCTTTTGGAAACAAACAAGAGTGATAAAAGCAGATTTTTAAAGCCAGAAATGAATCGGGCACTGTTAAATAAAAATTCTGATGATAGAATAAAAAAGTACAGTGGCTCCAAAGCTGGATCTCGTGTTGTTCCATATCACGATGAGAGTCAAAACTCAGCTCCTGTTAGTAATGTCGCCATAGATCTTTTTAAGAAGGAGAAAGAAAGTGAAGAATTGTCTTTGATCCGTAACCAATTGCACCAAATTGAGAAGCAACAATCCAGTCTACTTGATCTTCTGCAGGTTTGTTTCTAATTCCTACCATCAGGCATTTTATCTGTGTTGTTTTTGTCCACAAATTTCTGGAAGATCGGTTAATATACTATCATTGTATTTTTAAGCTTCATTTATTTCTCTAGTATTCATATTTACATATAGCACGTTCCAATCTTTTAATTATGAACATCCCCATATTGTTACAGAAGTTCATGGGAAGCTCACAAAATGGAATGCAATCTTTAGAGACCCGTGTACATGGCCTTGAGATGGCATTGGATGATATCTCTTATGATTTGGCTGTATCAAATGGAAGGATAACTAATTCTAATATCCCTCGTAATACATGTTGCCTGCTACCTGGAGCAGAATTTTTTAGCTCCAAATTCTGGAAAAGAACACAGGGTCAGTATTCAGCCCCGCTGCTCTCTAGACGCAATGCTGCTCCATCACTTGCTTCCATGCAATACCCAGCTGGAAGGAATGCTGAGACTAACTTTACAAGCCAAAGATTCAGGCTTGGTGGAGGTTTCGTCACTAATCCTCTGGCATCGGTACACACTAATTCAAGGGATTTTGCTTGATCAGAGCCAATCTAAAAAGAAGGTTTGTGTTTTGCCTCTGGACTAGGCATAGTCTTGAAACCATCGCCCACGGACATGCAACTGATACCAATCTTGGCACTATACGCCCATCATTCAACTCTTACTCGTATGCCATTTTTCATTACTGTATTTCTTACTTTGTTGCAGATGTGCTTGGTCATTTTTATTCTCAATCAGAGTAGTGTTGATTGATAGAACTTTTGATCAAAATTGCATATTCTGTTTCATCAAATTATGATTTAATCAATATATATACATTTGTTGTGCTACTCGAAAATGCTCCATGTTGTCTCGTTAATGTCGAAGAAGGCCAGAAGCTGGGTGGACTATACATTGTGATAGATTTTGAACAAGGGTAGATTGGAGTGCTTTCACGGCTAAAAGCAACATTATTGTAAAAGAGGGTGAAATTGTATACGTATTATTATTACTGTAGGAGACATGCTGCTTTTTTGCATTAAATATTGCGATGTACAATTTCAGAATTATGTTAAAGTGCTCTCATTTTATGAGTTCCACTCAGCTTGTGTATACAGTGGAAATGAAAAGGGTCTAAAATGATTCTCATGCGCAGATCAATATATCCCCACCCATCACCTAATAAGCCTCTAAAATATTCAAAAGAAAAGGGTTCAATAAGATTCATATGTGCCATGCCAATTGCCAACCCATCCCCCAGCCTGGTAGGCTGTCTCTTGGCCAATTGGACTTGCAAATGATTATTAATTGAAGAATGTTTGATGAAATGCCTGGAGACAACTTCAAGAAATGATTCCAATTATTTTTAGTTTCATTGATTGCTAAATATTTTTATGCATTGCTTAAAATATTATGAAGGCGTAATTTAAATGTGTTTACTTTAATCTTAGAAATAAGATATATAATTCATAGCATTAGCATATAATGCAATTTTAGTGCTGAAAACTGAATCATTCTGATACTTTAACCAAAAAGAGCGATTGTAAGGCGAAATTGCACCGTGCATGATCACAAAAATCAGACAAATGGAAAACAACTACATTAGAAAGAAAATAATTAAAGGCAAAAAGATTCATTCAATGGTGTTCAATCATTCATTAAATTTTGGTTGTTGGTCTTTGTACCAACCAACATTTTCCATTGAAACAATAGTCAAATAACTGTTCACTACTATCAATTAAGATAACTAGATAAGGGTAAATAAATGTCTAAGTCAATAAGATAGCTAAATTGTCTCTTCCAATAAAAGATATTTTTCTTTGGAATTAAGGGCTTTTAATAGTTTTTAAATAAAAAATATACGTTGAACAAATTAGTGTGCATAACTAGACTAGTTTTAGTGGATATGACAACAAAAATGAAACTATTTAAAATTATTTTTACCAACGGAAAATTCCACTTTAAGTGTATTATGTATTTATGTAGAGTTAAATTTTTTAAAGGAGAAAAAAACCAACACGTGTCAAGACTCGAGGATAGAAAAGGCATAAAACTTCACCTTACAAATAATGGATGTGGGGGCAATCGTCAGAAAGGGCAGGGGAGGCAAAACCCACCTTGCCATACCTAGTTCTTAAAAATAATTAATATCCATTTTAAAAGTTGATGTAACTTAAAAGTCAAACATGTGTATAAGAAGGAGATCTAGATTATAAATTTGATTTGATCTATTAACTTATAAAGTGTAACACTTACTTTTTAGTTTTAGTGGTATAGTCTATACAAAATTTATAGAGATGTAGAAGTAGATTGGTTAGCAGAGATATATTAATAAATGTAGGTGGTAAAAAAAAAAAACTCTATTTCTTGAAGTATTTAGAATAATATATAGGCAAAATACCCTTTTTGGTCCCTTAACTATATCCCAAGGTCCATTCTGGTCCCTTATCTTTAAAAAGTGTCAAAGTGGTCCTTTAATTGTTCAAAAAGAACCACGTTTGTCCTTTCCGTCAGTCCCGTTAATCAAACTCAATGGAATAGCGTATGTGGCATACATGTGGCTGACACGTGTTTATTTAAATTGCTAGATAGATTATTTTAATTGCCATGTGGGTTATTTTGTGTGAAGAATAAAATAAAAATAAATAATAATAATAATAATACTAATAATAAATAATTACCAGATTTGTTAAATTGATTAAAACAATAGATTTATTAATTAAATTTAAAATAATTAAACTAGATTTAATAAATTGGGACCAAACAATTATCCAATCATATTTGATTTAGTCTTAATCTCTGAAACTCACTCTCTCCTTCAAAACCCTACTCTTTCCATTTCCAATACCCATTTCCAATTCCTCAAAATTGCACCTCTCAATCACTCTCACTTTCACTTCCTCCTTCAGATTCACCGTCTAATTCGTCGTCCATGGAAACGACAACCGAATGGTTGTTTGGAATCGCAAGAAATAAGAATCATGAACAAAATTGCAAGAATCTAAAAAGAGTTGTTGTTTGGATCTGAACACAAGTTGTTGGAGGTGAAACGTTAGTGGTTGGAACGTGTTGAAACGGTTGTGATTTCAGCAAGGGAGAGAGCTGAGGGTATTTCTCTCTTCTAGTGCTTCTTCATTATTTTTCTGGGTGTTGTTCTATGCAATTGTTGGTGGAAACAAAGTGGCTCGTTTTTGGAGAGTTTTCTGGGTTTTAGTTATGTTACATTCACGTTTTTAACTTTACCACTACTAACATTATTTATTAATAATTATTCAAAGATTATAAGATTCTTAATGTGATTGTTTGGAAAATTAAATTGAATTAAATTACCATAAGTCTATATAACACTAACATATGAGTGATGATTAATAACTGTATTTAATTTTGATTTGGTACTAAAAATATGATTGCAGAATATGGAGGTAATTCACCTTTGTCTTTATATACATTCTTTTTTATCAATTTGTTCATGGCTGTTCCTAGATGATATGTTTCTTTTTTTTACTAGATATTAAATTATATTTGGTTTATAAATTATACAAAATGGGTGAAGTAGCCTAGTGGTTACTTATGCTGTCTGAAATTAAGAAGAGCCTGGTTCCATTCTTGGCTCAAGCAAAAATTTTAGAATTTTCTTGGAATTTTGATTACCTTTGATGATGAAGACATGCCACATGTACGAACAGCTGCCACATCAGATGCCACACAAGCAAAAGTTGACGCCGTTAGTAAAAATTGGACGGAAAGGACAAACGTGGTCCTTTTTGAACAATTAAAGGACCACTTTGACACTTTCTAAAGATAAGGGACCAGAATGGACATTGGGGTATAGTTAAAGGACCAAAAAGGGTATTTTGCCTAATATATATATAGTAGGGGTGTACATGGGTTGGTAATCCCAATAAAATCCACTCAAACCGATTCAAAGAAGTGAGTTGGATCGGGTTATTGGGTGAATATGATTTTTAAAAATGAAAACCCACTCAAAATAATTGGATTATAAGTAAATCCACATCCAACCCACAAAACTCATGGGTTATTGAGTGACTATATTTTTGCCCTACTTTGTAATTTGACAAGTGATGACTTTGATATTTTTAATTTTGGTTGCTTCAATTTTAATATTTTGAACATATTTTATCTAGTAAGTAATAATTTTAATTTATTTAGGATGCCACACTTTAATTATTTTGATGTTAATTCTAGTAAATTGCAAGTATTTTATGCAATTCTATGTTTTACTATTATGTAACTTTAGTTTTTACAAATATGTTTATGATAAATTTTACTGTACATTTAGACATTTGATGTTTAAAAAAATAACGGCAATATGTTAGACTATTTATTAAGAAAACATATGACACATCATTAATACTTATACTAGGAAGAAAAAAATTGGGTAATCCACTACCCAACTCAATCCAACCCACAAATTTATGGTTTTATGCAAACCGACCCAATAATATTATAGGTGGTTATTTTACTTCACCCAAACCAATGTACTATGTACGAGTATTATGATTTTGGCTAAATTCGACCTAAACCGACCCATATACACCCCTAATTTATAGATATATGTAAAACTCTCTTGAAGTCTATAAATAGGAAGAGTTTATTATTTGTAAATCAAACTAGTAAAAAGTAAGTAGCGGGCAAGTAGAAGAAAGAAAACAAGCTTGAAAAATATCCTAAACAAGAGAAACCGTCATTTTATCAATTAGTCCTTCCTTTCAATTCCTCACAAAATTTCAATATAACATTTTTCTTTTCCAATAAAGTGTCGCTTAGATTTAAGAAGAATTCCCTTTATGATTATAATGAACAATAGAGCAACATCCTTCCAAGTTCTACTTCTCAAAGGAATTATTTATGATAATTGGTGTATCACAAATACAATGAATGATTTTCTTAGAGCACACGATGTTTGGGAGATTGTTGAAAAATGCTATAAGGAATTACAAGACGAGGATTCCATAACTTAAACACATAAGGATGATTTGAAAGATTCAAAAGAGACATGAAAGCTCTTTTCCTCAACTACTAGACATTGGATGAAGATGAGTTTGAGAAAATTTCAAATGTAACATCTGCTGCTAAGGATGTGTGAGAGAAGCTTCAAACATCTTGCAAAGGTGAAGACAAAGTAAAGAGAATGTATCTCCAAACTCTAAGAGATAAGTTTGAGAAAATCTCAAATGCAACATCTGCTAAGGATGCGTGAGATGAGGTCCAAACATCTTGCAAAGGTGAAGACAAAGTAAAGAGAATATATCTCCAAACTCTAGGAGGTGAGTTTGAATACTTGCATATTAAAGAGTTAGAGTCTATTTTTGAATATTTTTTAAGAGATATTACTATTTCAAATCAATTAAAAAGAAACGGTGAAAAACTATAAGTTATGAAAATTATGGAGAAGATACTTCGTTCATTAATCACAAATTTGATAATACTGTTGGGACAATTGAGGAAACAAAATATTTAGAGATTATGACAATAGAGTAAAAAAAATATTTAGAGATTATGACAATAGAGCAACTTCAAGGATCATTACTAGTTTATGAGAAGAAACACAATAAGAAGAAATAGATTAGCAAAAAAAAATATTCAAGATTCAACTAAAGGAGAGTGAAGAAAATAAGATAAATGAGAGATGCCAACAAAGACGAGACCGGCAGTCGAGAACATTTTGGACGTGGCAAATGAGGTTCAAATTTCACTAGCGGCATTTACGAGAGACAAGAAACCTCAACAAGAGGGTCTGAAAAAAGATACAGAAACACATGAAATTAAAAATATGGATATTTCAAGAATAGAGTCGAAGAGAAAACCAACTATGTGGAAGGAAAGGATGAGAAGTTTGAAACAGTATTACTAGCATGTGGAAATAATGAAGAAAGCCAAAAAAAATCATGGTACCTTGATATTACTAGCATTCATATATGGGTGGAAAATATAGCATGTTTGTAGAACTTATGAATTAGTAAATAGAAATGTCTCATTAACGATGATTCCAAGATTTCAGTGAAAGACAGAGATAATATCGTAATTCGATTAAAAGATGTAAGGCATTAATTTATTTCAAATGTTTACTACATTTCTAACATGATGAACAATATTTTAGTTTAAGACAACTTTTAGAAAAAGGTTATGATATTCATATGAAAGATTTAAGTCTCTTCATCAAAGATGGAAAAAATAATATAATCACAAAGGTACAAATGTTAAGAAATAAGATGTTCTTATTGAATAACCAAAACGACATGGCAAAATGTCTCAAAGTGTGCTACAATGATGCATTATGAATTTGATATCTTCGATTTGGACTCTTAAATATTGGAGACTTAGTTTGATGTCAAAACAAAATATGGTAAGAGATTTACCTCCAATCAATCATTCTGATCAACAGTGCTAATGATGCTTGCTTGAAAAATAATTCAGGGCAAGTTTTTCAAAGGAGTCAAACTCAAGAGCCAAGAAGTCGCTCGATCTTAGACATGTTAATGTATGTGGGCCAATCAAACCAAGCTCATTAGGAGAAAAACAATTATTTTCTTCTTTTAATTGATGGTTTTTCAAGAAAAACATGTGTTTCTTTCTTGAAGCACAAATTGTAAGTATATATCATCTTCAAGAAGTTCAAATTTGTTGTGGAGTAAGAAAGTGGTTGAGATGTGAAAATTATGCGGACAAATCGATGAGGTGAATTGACTTCTAAAGAATTTCAAGAATTTTATGAGGAGAATGGAATTAGATGTCCGCTTACAGATTCAAGATCGCAAAAAGTCGGTGTTGCAGAAAAAAAAAGAATAATTCTTGACATGGCTCAAAGAATGCTAAAAAATTTAAGAAAAAATGCCAAAAGATCTTTGGGAAGAGTCGATGACATGTGCAATCTATGTATCAAATCAATCTCTAACCAAAAGTGTACAGAAAAATACACCACAAAAAGCATATAGTGGAGGAAAGCCAGGTATCTCACACTTGAGGGTCTTCAGGCGTGCAGTCTGTGTTCACATTTCAGATGAGAAAGGATTCAAACTTGAGAATTATTGCGAGAAATTCATCTAAGTCAATTATGACCAAAATGTTAGGGTCTTCAGGCATGTAGTTTGTATTTACATTTTAGATGAGAAAGGAATCAAACTTGACGTCAATAGCGAGAAATTCACCTGAGTCAATAATGACCAAAACGTGAGGGTCTTCAAGCATGTAGTTTATGTTCACATTTTAGATGAGAAAGGAATCAAACTTGACGTCAACAACGAGAAATTTATCTGAGTCAATTACGATCAAAACTCAAAGGATTGTAATCAGTTAAGATGTGGTCTTTGATGAAGAAGGAGAATGACAATTTGATTATTATATAAAAGAATACGTTTTTTTAATTTGAACAAGATTACAATCATTCGAGTTTGCAATCTTCCGGCTTTTTCTAGTTGTTCTAGTTCCTTCTTTTTCCACTTCATTACGCAGGCCCAAGGTTTGCCATTTGTACGAAAATTTTACTTCGTACTCCTACAATTAGCCTTATACCCCTACACGAAAAAAAATTGGACCAAAATACCCTCATATTAATAGGTACCTTTTTTCACAATTTCACTTTTTCACCCAACTTAAAAAAACGCTCTCGGAACCTAAAAAATACCCAAATCGGAACACCGAAACCAACTCTTTCGGTTTATTAAAATACACACCGGAATAAGAATTTCAACTCTTCCGATTTACATCAGCGCATATCAAAACAACCAAAGTAAGTCTCCTGGTTTGTGCAGACTCATATCAGAACAATATTTGAAAGCCTTCTAGTTTGTGCAGACGCATATTGGAAATTTTTTTGAAATACTTCTGGTTCTGTTGCGCAGTGAAACCGGAACACTTTCCAAATGTTTTCCAATTTGGTATTTTTTATTTTTTATTATTTTTTAATGTTTTTTTGTTAATTTGACAGTGATGCGTAGACGAGGATTACACTAAAGGATTCCTGACCTCACTTTGGGACAACGCGAAAATGCACCTTTGTTGGGAGAGGCAGAGCATGTTGGTCCCTCTGCACCCATTCCATAGGCACCTGTTAGATTTCTGGGAGGGCCTACGGATACATCTTTACTTGTGAGGTATGAGCATCATATTGCTCGACATGTATGGTATGGTGAGGTAAGTAAAAGAAATTTATTCTAAATCGAATATATATCTTTTATTTTTAAGGAGAGATGTAATTAAAAGAATTTATTCTATATATTTTATAATGTGTATTTTTATTTGTTTTTAGGAAATAGGTGCGAAGAAGGAGCTGGAAGTGGCTGGACACATGCTTAAGCTTAAGGAGATGGTTCCTCTTGCTCTTCCACCTGAGATTGAGCATTGGGTGTCTCATTTGGGTCTGACAAAGATAGATCCAAATCTTGTATTCGTATTTGTAGAGAGGTGGAATATGGAGACATTTTCATTTCACATGCCATTTGGTGAGATGGCCATTACTTTGGATGATGTATCATGTCTGCTACACTTGCCCATCACGGGTGTGTTCTGGAGCACCGATCATGTCACTGAGGACATTGTTGTTGAGCTTTCCATTGATTATTTAGAAACGAACTAGAGAGATGCTCACAGACAGGCCCGTGAGTCTATAGGCGCTTACTATAATATGGCGTGGTTATACGACATATTCGTGGAACATTGAGTTGTTAGTATATGGGCATGTGCGACTAGAGCATATTTGATGATGTTGGTGAGTTGTACCATTTTTGCCGACAAGACTTTTACGCTTGTCGAGGCACGATATATGTTGTTATTTAGAGACCTAGATAGACTCGGGTCTTACAGTTGGGCATCCGCTGCTTTGGTCACCCTATACATATATCTTGGAGATGCATCCCAATACAGTTGTAAGCATCTTGGTGGATATCCTACTCTACTACAGGTATTTATTTGAAATTATTGTATTTTTAATTTATGTATTTTATTTAATGTATTTTAATTTATGTATTTGTATTACAATTGTTTACTAACAGTATTAATTTTGAAACAGTGTTGGATTCATGAGTATTTTCTAGCAGTTGGAAAGAGAGGAGAGAATTGGAATCCATATGATAATCACAGACTTCCTAGGGATATAAGATGGTTGTAAAAGCAAGGAGCCTTGAAGGTGGATGAGCTGAGACCTATCTTGGACGCGCTGACACCTACAGACATCATATGGCGCCCATTCGAGGATCACAGAGAGTGGCGCCCCTTCCATGAGTTATGTGTGTATAGGGGGTTTCTAGTTTGGGGAAACACACATGTTCCATACTTTCCTGAGAGATTTCTACATTATTTTGGATACAGGCAATATATTCTACCCCCACCTCCTGCTGATACGATGACTGATGATGATATTGCTGTGGAGTGGATTGCTTACGACTAAAGCATCGTCGAGGTGATCGGTGAGACATCACTGGACAGATTCCCATTTGAGAATATCGATGGATATCTGGAGTGTTATTATCGTGTGTCACATCTTCGATTGGTGTCGCCCCCACATGATGCGCGTAGAGAGGTTTGACTTCCTTCTTTTCAAGCATCACCATCTTACCTGAGTTGGTCTCGTGTTTCCATGTTGATTCACCGTTTTCTCTAACAGGCTGATGCTGACGAGGATGATCCTCAGTATCTGATTTATTTGAGGCTTTATGCATCTCTCGTTTGCATTGATCTATGTTGTATTTTATATTTTATTTTTATACTTATGTTTGATTCATCTTTTGTATTGATTTATGTTTAACTAAGACTTATGTTTAATTTATGTTTAACTAAGACTTATGTTTAATTTAATTTTTGGATTGATTTATATTTCCTAGTTTATGTTTGAATGGATGTGATTTTACCATCAGTTTTGAATGGGTGTGATTGCACCGACAATTTTGAATGGGCGTGATTGCACCGACAATTTTGAATGGGTATGATTGCACCGATAGTTTTTAATGGGTATGATTACACTGACAGTTTTTGTGGCCCAGAATGAATCCACAATAATATAAATAAGGGTCATATGTTTTTGAGAAAAACATCGGATTCTCAAAATGCCTCTTCCTTAATTTTTGATGGACGCAGAAGTGTACTTCACTGGAAAGAAAGAGCCCGTGAAGTTTCCCATTCTGGACGGATGTTGGAACCTTGAGGCATTGACATCCTGGTTGAATGAAAAGTTTCATGATACTAGTAACAGAGTGGTGAGGAAGATCTCGTGTTGTGAAGATTGGAGCATGAATGTTAATGGAAGGGTAAGTTACAACGTTAATGAGTTGAAGTGTGATGCATATATGAAGGCCATGCGGAAATCATACCGCCGTAAGATAATTCAGTAATTGATCAAGTTAGAACCGTAGATCACAAGATTTGTCGACGACGTCATGAAGATGCTTGAACTTCCATAATCATCTGCTAGAGCCTAAGTTTTAAATTTTTAATGTTTTAAGAGATGTGTTTTGCAATTATTCCAAAAATGTAATGCTCCCAAAAATCTGATTTTGAGTCACTTATGCTAAACTAACAATAGTTTGAGTCAAAATAATACAAAGAATACACATAATACAACAATAGTTCGATTTTGAGTCACTTATGCTAAACTAACATATGATGGTAATACGGGCGAAAGTTGTAGCCAAAGTTGAAAGACGTCCTGCAAATTCTAACATCCAAGATGTTGTAACTTGAGAACAAAACTTCTTCCAATCTACTGTTACCGGTGGCAATGGGAATCCATCTTTCACGTTTACCTGATTATAAGGTAAATTAAAGTATGTGAGATATTAAAAAAAGGTAAAATGTGCCATATATTTTTAAAAAAGTCAAGTTTTGTAAATTAACTACCTGAACCTTATGACTATTGTTGACAAGACCAATGCAGTAAATAGAGGCAACTGGTGAATGGGAGCTTATCGTAGGAAAAAAGTCAAGAACGGGTTTCCTAAATGTACAAGAATGACATTATAGAAATTCTCTATCAAATAACCCATGTGTGGTAGTATAAACCAATTCTCTGGTGGTTGTAGCCCAATCGAATCTATCATCAACCCTTCTCTCACTTCAGATAACTGATCTCCGAACAACTTCTCATACAAACTCTTCATGTCTTTGTCTCTTATTTCCATGTCCAAGTCTCGACAAACAATTTCCCAATCATCCTCAATATACCCATGCAATGATGCAATGAATCTAAATTTGCAATTACCATCTGATTCAACATTAACTACCTCTGTAATATATTGCCTAATATGACTTGGAAACTGAAGAGTGAACTGATGCTTCTTTGTTTGTGATTTCTTATTTGATTGTGACTATTTCTTCGAAGTCTATGATGGTTGAGATTGTCTTTATGAAGATTGAGATGCTTGGTCAACATACTCATGATAAGAAGGATCCATATAAACATCATACCCATCTGGTTTCTTCCCTTTCTTCTTCACTCCTCCTTTGGTTTTTATTTTCTCAGGTGGTGAACACATTGAAGTTGTTATGGGGTAAGCAAGTTCAAAAACCCTACTTTTAATGTTATTTTCCCAACAACATCTACTGACTTAAACCTTCTCCATAATTCATCTATTGCACTACTCATATCCACCTCTAATCCAGCTTCTTCATCTACCTGCAACTCACCTTCCATACTTAGTTTTGTCCAATAAAGATGAACACTGTCTATTGGTATCGGTATTCCACCACGAATGTATCTTCCTAAATCACAAGCACAAGGTAACCCATCATTTTTTCTATTAGTACAACCATATTTTTTCCTGTTACTTCCAACATAATCAACCCTCAATAACTCTTCAGCAATGTGTCTCAAAACAACTCTCGATACAGAACCACGCAGATTACCATAAAATGAACTTAAGCATGCATGCTCAACCTCATACAATTTTTTTTTAAAAGAAGCTCGAATGTTGCCTACTTGTAACTTTTAATTATCATTCATAGCTTTCCAACATTTGACCATGTCACCAATACTATTTCCTATCATCTGCTTTAACTTCCAATGTGCAGACTCAACCCTAAAAATAAATTAAAGTAAATATACTAAAAAATAACATTGTAAAAAAGTAATGCATAATAAAAATACTAAAAAATATGACATACCGATTAATAGTGGTGTTACCCAAATGAAGCACTCGATTAATCCATGCTCCAACAAATCTTTGCCTATGTGGAGTCAACCATGTGTCTTTCACATAATAAATGAATTCACTACAATAAAAACATGCTTGTTCAAGTTGTTGCAATCGTTGATTATACTCAACCTCATCACTATCCCAAACAACATCCATCCATAATCTGTATATCGTCTCTTGCATGTCATTCACCACATATTGCTTGCATTTTGCACCAACATTTTTGTTAATGTAAAATCGACATAACAAATTAATCGTACTCTCTGCTTACTCACACTCCATATAAACAAATGCAACAACAAATGTCAACTCGATCAATGTCATGCCAACAATTTCAAACAGAGGTTGTCTATATTTATTTGTCTTATAAGTTCAGTCCATAACTAAGACAATAGAAAACATATTCAACAACTTTATCAAATCTGGATGAGCCCAAAAAATATCTCTCATGACTTCTGAGTCATCTCTTTTTCTACTCTAGTAAACATAGTTTGCATCCTCTATAAGCTTAAGCAAATGTTGTATCTCACTTTTTGGACCTCTTATCTCTTTTTCTATCACACTCTTGTGCTTATATACTTGCGTGATCTGAGTGACATTCTCAGGATCTCGCTCTTTCAATGAAATCAAGATGTGTCTAGGTGGAACGTGTCTCTTTGTCAAATCAATAACATGTTGCTTCTCATCTATGGTCAACCTACCAACAAAGACATGACCTTCTAATCTATCAGATAATCCATAATTATGAACTCCACATTTTACATCAACCTTCCATCCAGACTCATCTTTTGCCGAGTCGGCCTGATTTTGAATGGACATCCACATCTCTTAGTCACACTTTGAGTTTCACTTTCGTCCTTGTATTTTCCCCCTTTATCCCAACCAAATATTACTTTGTTTCTTCTTCCTCTCTTGCCTGTTTCAGTGTCTGAATGAGTGATAATACTTGTTACTTTATTTATGATTCAAACCTCTTTAATCCATCTTATAACCTTTTCTCGTGTATCGAATATTTGAGCAGTTGTGAATACATCAGTGGTATCTACAAATTTCTCATTTTTTTGGCAAATTTGGAGTGGAATTTTCATACCTAAAAAAACATCAAAAAGCATTCCGGAAAACTTGAACGAAGTGTTCCAGTTACCAATAATATAAACCGGATGACTTTAAAATTTTCGAAACATTTTTTAAAGTCTTCCGGTTCGTGATTTTTAAAACCTAAAATCTTTTTGTAAGTGTTTCGATTCGTTAATTTACATATCGGATGACTTTCTCAAAGTGTTGTGGATTGCATGCGTAGAGGTGCAACTTTTAGATTTTTTTGGTGAAGAGTAAAAAGTGAAATAATAAATTGGTTAAAAACATTAAAAGATAAAATTGATTTTTTTTTTAAATTGTAGGGGTACAAATATAATGGTAAGGGTACCAGGTAAAAATTTTCATTTGTACTACGATAAAATAACAATGTTTCTTTTCAAATATAATATTCTCTCCTTCTATTTCCTCGCAAGATCCAAATATAACTTTTACTACCATCAAGACAAAACCTAACAAGGAAAGGAGGGACTCTGGTATTAGGGTGGGTGCTTTGTTCATTTGTTTAGATTGTTGTTCATTTATTTCTTCTAGGTACACGATAAATATTTGGTGTGGAGTGTTCAGTTGGTTATATGCGATCTTAATTATCCGTTCGGGTCTGTTTATATCATTGTTGATGTGGGTGAAACTTGGATTGGAGAAAAAAAGTCTATGAATGGATCATCTTGATACGACACGCGGTAATCTAGTCCATTTAAACTTTCGATAATAATAATAATGTGATAAATAGGAATTGTAATTTATGATTAGAAAAATCCCACATAATGTGGACAATTGACAAATGTATTGTCTTCAAAAATCAGTATCATTCAGACATTCACAAACTTTGTCCTGTACACTTTTCAATAACAAATAAATGAGCAATAATGAAATACAGAAATATCACAATGTGTTTATCACCGATCCAATGTAAGAATGTTAGATATCTCACACTTGAGGGTCTTCAGGCGTGTAGCCCGTGTTCACATTTCAGATGAGAAAGGAATCAAACTTGATGTCAATAGCAAAAAATTCATCTGAATCAATTATGACCAAAGCTCAAAGGACTATAAATTGTACAACCCAAACAACAATATGATTGCAATTTGTTAAGACATGATCTTTGATGAAGGGAAATGAAAAATTGATTCTCAGATAAAATAATATAGTTTCTTTCCAAATTTGATCAAGATTGCAATAATTAGATATTGCAATCATCCAGCTTTTTCTAGTTGTTGCAGTTTCTTCATTTTCCAAGGTTTGCCATTTGTACTCAAATAAAAGAATAAAGTTTCTTTCCAAATATAACATTCTCTCCTTCTAATTCCTCACAAAATTCAAATATACTCTCTCCGTATTAAAATGAGTGTCGTTTAAAATTTTTACACACAAATTGAAGAATGCAATATTATTGTCTTAAAATATTATACTTTTATTAAATTAACCTTATAAATATATTAGAAGTAGTATAAAGATAATAATTAAATAAAAAATAACAACTATTACTACATTAAAAAATAAAAATAACAATTTTTATTTGTTAAAATGACATTCATTATAAAACGAAGGAAATAACATATACCATCACGACTAAACCTAACCAGGAAAGGAGGGACTCCGGTATTAGGGTGGGTGCTTTGTTCATTTGTTTAGATTGTTGTTCATTTATTTCTTCTAGGTACATAATAAATATTTGGCATGGAGTGTTCTGTTGGATAGACGCAATCTTAATTATGCATCTGGATCTGTTTATATCATTGTTGATGTGGGTGAAACTTGGATTAGAGAAAACAGTTTGTGAATGGATCATCTTGATACGACACGCGGTAATCTAGTCTATTTAAACTTTTGATAATAATAATAATGTGAAAAATAGGAATTGTAATTTATGGAGTACCGCCTAGAAAAATCCCACAGAATGTGGAAAACTAACAAATGTATTGTCTTCACAAATCATGTTTTCATTAATTCCCTCTATTATCAATTCTTCTGATACACAGTATCATTCAGACATTCACAAACTTTGTCACTTTTCAATAAGAAATAAATGAGCAATAGTGAAATACAGAAATATTAGTCAATATGTTCATTAGGGGCGAGAATGAGATATAAGCCAAAAGAAGTTAAACTTGCTTCATCCAATCCTAAATTCTGGTCGGATATAACTTTTAGACCACAACTAATCTCAAACATAAAGAAGAAAAATCAGAATGCAGTCTCTTAAAGATCCACTCTATGTCTGGACATTATATGAACTATTTGCCTATCCAAGCAAACCAAAAACAATTTACATAAAATTACTGATTCCTCGCTTGATTGGATTAGTTTTTGGCTCATGTCAAAAACCAATTCAATTCAAACAATGCCAAAAAAAAATTGTGTCCGCGTTTGTAGCGAGTATCTATAATAATTAGCTAGAAGTATACAAGAATTTATTAACTAAAAGTTTGACATTTGCTATGTGTTTATTCTTTGAGTGAAATGCTAAACCTCTTAACAAGCCTCAGAGGTTTATTCTCTCTTATATTCTGCTATAAAACACCATTCTCACCAAAGCAGATAAATGGTTATTCAAGGCACACCAGAAACAGCACATAATGTGGAATGGTACAGCACTAACTTACTAGGGGAAAAAAGTAATACAACAGATTCATGAAAAGAGAACACAATAAAAGAGCTTCACAAAAAAGATAATGTTTTATCATCTCAATCAAATGAACTAGATTGCAAAATGGCCAACCAATATTCTCGATACCACTCTACTAAATACCCCAATACAAGTTGGAAAAAAAAATTTCAGTAAATCTTCAGGCATATAGATGTAAACTAGAAAATAACATATAGGTACAATCAATGATAGATCACTATCTACTTTTGATATGTAAACAGATTATTATTCATGATGGTCATTTAGTTATGAACCAATCCAATTAAAAAAATTATCAGAATAAAATCTCACATTACATCTTTACACATCAAGATTTGTAACTCAAAATAGTAGGCTGCGTAAAATCAATCATGGAGGCTACTCGTCAACATCCTCCTTAGCAAGCTTCTGCCAAAAAAAAAAAAGTACTAAATGTTAGATAACGATATATCTGCGCAAGGAAATTTGACAATAAGATCACATTATCACAAGTCCTGGAGAAAAAAAATCTATAAAGATCAACTCAACACAAAGATTAAGCCTAACCTATACTGTGGTAGCATTTGAAAAGAACACTCCAAACCAAGTAAATTAATGCAGAGTTTGGCTACTGATTTTAAGCATAAAAGTAAGAAATCTCAAATTGTTGATGAGAAAATCAATTGTATAGATTGTTGATATTTCTCATTACCAAGGGAATGCTGCTTTTTAAAGTGAATTATGAAAGTTGTCATAGGTAAAGGAAGATAAGAAAAAGTGAGAGAGCTATTCATTAATCAATCAAAATTCATTTTTCATTATACAAACAATCTAAAAGTGTTGTTGAATAGACAGTATAGTGGCTCTATACAAACAACCAAAATTCATTTTTCACTATACAAACCGTCATTGTTCTACGGTAAGCTGTTTAATACAAAATATTGTCAAATAGCCACTATTGCCCAATATAGTGGCTCTATACTGCAATAGCCAATATAGTGGCTCTATACAAACAATCAAAATTCATTTTTCACTCTACAAACCGCCATTGTTTTACAGTAAGTTGTTCAATATAACATGTTGTCAAATAGCCACTATTGCCCAATATTGTGGCTCTATACTGCAATAGCAAATATAGCGGCTCTATACAAACAATCAAAATTCATTTTTCAGTATACAGATATTGCTCTATGGTAAGCTGTTTAATAGAAAATGTTGTCAAATAGCCACTATTGCCCACTGTTGTGGCGCTAGAGCACATAGCATAATTTTAACAAACAGCTATTTTGCGCTATCCGCAATTGACAA
This sequence comes from Vicia villosa, assembly GCF_029867415.1. Lineage (NCBI taxonomy): Eukaryota > Viridiplantae > Streptophyta > Magnoliopsida > Fabales > Fabaceae > Vicia > Vicia villosa. The sequence continues at coordinate 43,742,801 of NC_081180.1, read as the reverse complement.
CACTGAATCTAATACAAGAGCAGTGGGAGATTACATATAGGCCATGTTTGAGTTAGTTTTTTTGAGTTTATCAACTAGGCACTGACATGAGTTTTGAGAGACTGTTCGGGAGCTTTATAAACAGATTGTGACATGTTTATAAGATGTTTTCAGCTTTTTTTATAAGTTTTCCGAGATAGCTTATGAAAACAGCTTATACCTTATACAAAAACAATTCAGCTTCATTTTATCTTTTGCTATTCGATTTATCATGATAAAGACTTATGCTATAAGCTGCAAATAATTTTTTTATCCAAACAGGAAGTAAAAATCAAGATTTAAACCGAAACAATTGAGTAAAATTAGAACGATCAGGGAAAAACAAACATAATACACAAGGAAAAGTAACAATTCCACAAGGTTTGATAGGGTTTCAGGGAATAAAAATCTAAAATAATTGATGCAAAAAGTATAATTTAGCAAACGAATTGGAGAGAGAAGATTACGGATTGAGCGTTGTGCCAAGCAAGGCCTTTGTAAACGTTAGCGGAGAAGGTGGCGGTGAGGTAAACGGTGGCGACGCCGAGAGTTGCCGTGAATGCCTTGAAAGCGTAATCCCCAACTTTACTAGCTATTCCCATTTTCGATTCACAACTAGGGTTTTACACGCTTCCTCTTTCTTTCTCACACCTTTATGAAGCTATACTCTCTCATGCTCCTGATTTTATTTAAATAAATAAATAATAGGCTTAAATGCAACTTTGGTCCCCCTATTTAGCATTTTTTTTGATTTTGATCCCCCCACTTTCAAAACCACCATTTTAGTCCCTAATTTAAGTTTGTTGCTTGAATTTAGTCCCTCAGTCAATTTGGGACAGATTTTTTATGACGTGGCGTGTTTTTATATGATGTGTCAACGCCAGGTCATTTAAATATTAATTAAATTAATTGTTTTATTTCATATTTTATTTAAAATTTTCATTAATTAAAATAATGTCAATTAATTTAAGCCAATTTTATATTGTACTATATATTTCTCACAAAACCCTAAATGCCTCTTCACGTTTCAGATTAAGCTTCCAGCAGCTTTCTTCCACCCTACCGCCAACATTCTAGCCTTCTTCACCATTCCTTAGATCCAACATTTTTTTCTCTTTGTTCAAATCTTCTTCTCTATCTTTCCTAACCATTTCGTATTACACCCAAAAATGTCAGAAACAAATTTCTCTTTTGCCTCCTCAAATTTATCCGGTGCTAGAAGAAGAGGTGGTAGATGTTGGTGTGGCCTTGAATCTCCGTTGATGACTTCGTGGACTTACGAGAATCCAGGAAGAAGATTTAATGGATGTGGTAATTACAAAGTGATGAAGAAAAAACAATGTAACTACTTTCAATGGTATGACGAAGACATGAGCGGCCGAGCAAAAGATGTGATTAGAAGTTTGAAAGACAGGAACGACGAACTTGTGGACTTATTTAGGGACACCAAGAATAGGGAAGAATTTCTGCAGATGAAGATTAAGTTTATGTCCTATTTTGTTGGTTTTTGTATGGTGTTTGTAATATTAGGGGTCTTTGTACTGGTTGCAACATATGTAGTTAAATGAGATACTCCAATGGATTTAAATGGTTGTAAAATGCCTTGTCTCTTAAATGAAATGTTTGTAACCTGTTATTGTATCTTTAGTGAAATGGTTGTAACCTGACTTATAAAGAAATTGCACTGTTTTAATTGTGTTTTAATAAAATGGTTATAACCTGTTTTAATGAAATTGTTTGGAAGTGAAAAACACCATTCCTGTTTCTATCATAACATTCCTGTTGAAACATGTTTGTGTCATAACATTTCTGTTAAAATTGTTATAATGAAATGTGTTTCGAAGTGAAAACACCATATTAAAACACCATACTAAAACAACCACGTGAAAAACATCATGGTGTGTAGTTGGCTTTTGAAAAACACCATATTAAAATAACTTGTTTCTGTCATGCACAACCATGTGAAAAAAACATCATGGTGTGTGTAATTGGCTTTTGAAAAACACCATACCAAAGTAACCTGTTTCTATCATAACATCATGGTGTGTTTATTTGCCTTTTGAAAAACACCATGTCATTAAAAATACATACAAAGAAGCATAGTTTCTATCATAACATCATGGTTTAGTTACCAAAATAACAGTATACTCACCAAAATTACATACTAAGGCCAGAACACAATAGAAGCATAGTTACCAAAATAACAGTATTGCACAACCACGTAACAGTAGGGTACCTAACAGCATAACAGCATACAACAAGAACATAACAGCCAGCCTAATTCAAGTTTAAAAATGACCCAAAATGTTTGGTCATTACAAAACAGCTAACAACAGAATATATCAAACAACAAAGTAACTATTCTTGGGTTGATGGCGGTGCTTGGGATCCTCCTTCAATGACCGTTTGTCCAGCCACTTTGTCAACCTTCTTTTTCGCCTTTTTATTTCCACCTTTAGGAATCGCTCTCTCCAGCCTTCAGCTTCCCTCTTTGTTCTTTCCAAGACTTTTTGAATGTTAGGACTGATTACACCTTTGTATCTACCTAACTTCTCCTTTTGAGTGGAAATTCTAACTGTTATGTAATGTTTGATTCCTTCCAGCAATGAAATAATCGGCTTGTCTCTATACTCCAAAATTGCTCGATTAAAAGCTTCACACATATTGTTGACTTGTAAATCGCATTGTGTGTTAGTCTTGAAATGAGACCTACTCCAACTTGCTGCAGGCACATTATCTTCCTTCTCGTTATCAACCTCCACCTCCACATTATCCTCAGCATTTACTTCCTTCTCGTTGTCAACCTCAACCTCCACATTTTCTTCATCATTTACTTCCTTCTCGTTATCAACCGAAATCTCCACATTATCCTCAGCATTTACTTCCTTCTCGTTGTCAACCTCAACCTCCACATTTTCTTCATCATTTACTTCCTTCTCGTTATCAACCGAAATCTCCACATTTTCCTCAACATTAACTTCCACCTCATTATTAACCTCAACATCCACATTTACTTCCTCCTCAATAATAAAATCATCAATACTAACTTCTTCAACCTTGTGCTCAACGTAAATATCAACGACTTTAAATCCTCTAACGTCTTCCACAAACCTTATAACGTCGCTATCATTGTTCAACGGCTTAAGTCCACGGGAAAATGCAAAGGATGGATTCCAATACCACACACACTTTATGTTAAAATACCCCTGAGCCTTGATCAATTCTTCAATTTGCATATAAGACAGGTAGTCCACATCCCAGTCCCAATCCATCTCAGTAATAACCTCACCAACATATAGCTTCACTGGGTTTTCGACAAAACTTCCCCGATGATGTATTCGGAGTCTCACATATTGACTTTTGGATGGCCTGCAACAGAACACAACTAACTCACGTGACATGTTCAACACTTTATAAATCAAACAACTTAAACTATTCAGAATCTGGGACCACATAATCTGGGACCACATAACAGTTTAAAAATTCAGATTTGGGACCACATCATAAACAATTCAGAATTGGGACCACATCATTTACAATTCAAAATTGGGACCACATCATAAACAATTCAGAACTACAACCACGTCATAAGCAATAGAAGCATATGAAACACATCATAAACAAAGACCGAATGGCTTAGTGAAAAGGACGAACCAAGAAAGAGTTACCTGGAAACGAAGCTTGGGGTCGCCATTTCTTCAACTGATGAAACGAACAGCGTAAGTTCAGTAAACGCAGAGGGTTGTTCGTTGTTCAGATGAAAACGAAAACGAAAACGAAAACGAGATGAACAGTGTGAAAATGGAAACGAAAACGAGACGAACGAGATGATTTCAGACAATTTCTCACAGCAGCCTAGGGTTGTTCGTTGTTCCTCTCTTCATTGTGTTTATGGTTCTTGGGAAATTTCAGAGTAATGAATGGATTATGAGAAAACCCTAATTTCTAATTAAATTAAATTGGGAAAAAAGAATTTCCATAATTAATATTTCATTATTATATTATATTAGTGATTTTAATGGAGGAAAATGACGTGGATTTTGTTTCAAAATGCCAGCTCATATAAAAACACGCCACGTCATAAAAAATCTGTCCCAAATTGACTGAGGGACTAAATTCAAGCAACAAACTTAAATTAGGGACTAAAATGGTGGTTTTGAAAGTGGGGGGATCAAAATCAAAAAAAATGCTAAATAGGGGGACCAAAGTTGCATTTAAGCCTAAATAATAATAAGGGTGTTCGCGGTACGGTTTGGATGGTTTTGACCTAAAAAATCATCCGAACCGCAAGAGGAAAAAGTGTGCGGTTCGGTTTGGTTCGGTTGGCTTTTAAAAATAAAACCAAATCAAAACAAACCAAACCAATGCGGTTTGGATTGGTTCGGTTTGTTTTTACAAATATTTATTGAGTCATACATACACACATATTGATGACAACATAACTTTGTATTTAGTCATTTATGCGTTATCAAATAATAACAAAATTCATCATATTTGGATAACAATTTTTCATTTAATATACAAAAATAATATTAGATAAAAGTGTAATAAAAATCATAAAATGGTAGCATAAAATAATATCAAAAATATTATAATGAAATAGAAAAAAAGAGGAGATGAAATATTAGCGAAGATGAAAAAGAAATAGCAGAAGAGATGTGATTCGATAAGAAGAGGAACATTAAAAACGTAATTGGAAGAGAAAAGAGTAGAATAAAAATAATAAGATGAAAAAGAAAGAACTTAAGAGATGAAAGACTATAAAAGAATATGTGATATATATTTGGAAAAGAAGATGAGAAGAAGGTGCAATCCCGCTAGGAGAGATTTGAGAAGACTTAAACTGAAACCTTAAGTGTGAGGAAGAGAAAATCATTCGTAATCGTAAGGCTAAGGCATAATAGGTTTGAGTTTGGGTTAGATATAAGTTAATTGAACTTTGGCGGTTGTAACATAATGCGGTTTGGTTCGATTTATAAAATACAAATCGCAAACCGAACCGAACCGCGCGGTTTGTTAAAAAATGACTCAAACACGTCCGAACCAAATACAATTTTTTGCGATTTCGATTTGGTTTGGTTCGGTTTTGGGGTTTTCTATTGGGTCGGTTTGGTTTTGAACATCCCGAAATAATAATAATAATAATAATAATAAAGATGAAGATGATGATAATAATAATAATAATAATAATAATAATATAATAATAATAATAATAATAATAATAATTTTTCATCATGCAAATTTATGACATGTTGAATTTAAGGGAGTTGTAAAATTCAATTAGGTGATGGGAAGGGGACGAGGACGACCGAAGAAATCGTTGCCAGCGTTATTGGAAAATCACGATAGTGAATGTAAACACAACTGAGGAGACTCCTAGCGACGGTGAGGGGGTAATCATAGGTTCTTCAAGTGGAAAGAAGACTGGTGAGGGTGGAGTTGAAATCCCAATCGAGAATGTCACTGAAAAGGGAAAAGGAGGTGAAAGAACCGAGGAAGCTATGGGTGGATGTGCTAAGTGACAATCGCAATCCGGCGAAGGGGCTAGTAATGGACTATGTTGAACCGAATATTGTCGATGGCGAAGTTGAAGTTGAGATTGAGGAAGAGGATACTGAATCAGAGATGCAATTTTGGGAATCAGCGTTAATTCTGTATGTGCTTGGTGGTGATGTCAGTATGAATATGTTGAAGCAATACATGATGTGGATGTGGAACTTCGTGCAACTCCCTGATATGGTGTATCATGATGAGGGCTACATTGTAACACCCCATATTTTCTAATTTTAATTTAATCGGAAATTAAATTATTATTTAGAATTAATTGGTATTTTCGTCTAACTAATTGGAAGAATTATGGATTATTGGTCTTTGGGCCAAGTGGGATATTTAGTAATGAGGGGGGGTGTTAAGTGTTGAGCCCATTACTAAATTATGTCATGTTTTAATAAAACAAGGAAATAAGAGAAAATTGAGAAATAGAGAAGGAAAACCTAGGAGGGAGAGAAGGAGAATTCATGGAGAAAAGAGATTTTCGTATTCATGGTGCAGCCCTCACAAAATGGGTCATAATTTTCTGCTCGTAACTCCAAATCAGGTAATTCTTGAAGTTTCGGATTCTACACGAAATTTCCTTCGATTTGATATATTAAATCGTGTCAGGGAAGTTCTCGGTGAGGGAGATAAGCGGGTTTGAAGATTGGAGATTCTTGCTGAAAGTGATGAAAAGAGGCTTACGGGTTTGATGGAGATGAAGGAGAAAAGTCCAGATTCTTGGCTAAGGTAAGGGGGGACTCTTCCGGTTAATTTCTATTATGTGATTATGGGTAATAGGATGGATTAACGTATGATTCGATTCGATTGGGTAAATTGGGATTTGATATTGTTAGGTATGTTATGATTTGGGATACTTGATGAATTTGTAAAGATTGTTGGTTATTGATGTGTTGTTTTGATGTATAATGATGTGTGATGAGAAATTCGATGTTTGTATGACTGTATATGATGTCTGGAATCGTTTTTGGGTGAAAAGAGTGTGAGATCGCAGGTCTGTCGCAGACCTGAGAATTGGTGAAATCGTAGGTCCGCTGAGCGGAGGGGGTCCGCTGAGCGGAGGTCCCAACGTAGTTCGCTTCTGTTGGATGTCGCTAGAGGTCCGCTGAGCGGAGGTCTGAAGGATTTCGCTTCTGCCTTGCTTCGCTGAGCGAACCTTGCTGAACGAGAATTTTTCTAAAACTTTAAAATAACGTATCTTTTGATCCGTGAATCATTTCTTAGTGCCGTTTTGGGTGTTGTGCAAGTAATTAAATGTTTTATATGATGAATGATGAATATGGGCAGTAGCCGACTTTATTTCTTTAAAAATCGATTTAATTACTTGATGAGAATTGAACATTGTGTGCATATGAGATAGGTGTGACAATGTATTTGATGTGACGATGAATTGGTTGTGATTATTATTATGATTGTGATGAATGCATGACTATTTGAATGATGTTGAAAACATGTACATACTTATTCGGTGATGTGGTGTTGAGATGAATTGTTCATCGTGATTCGGTGATGTTTTTAAGTATGTTATGTGTGTTTCATTCATTCATATGCATTTGGTGTTGGATCCCGGTGATGTTTGGATCGTTGGTGGACATATTTCCCATTGTGCGGAAATTGTGTCGGTGGGCCGTATCTCGATGAGGCGTAGATCGGTTAGGTGGATTGATTCCACAGTTTATTGGTACCACATGCATAGTGTCAGTTGTGTCATATGCATTTTGTCATAACATGATTGTGTGGATTTCTGTGTTTTGTGTTGCAATCTATTATTGTGTGAACTGATGAATAATAGATGTGAATCTGAATATATGACAAATTGGGTGAATGATATATTATGATGTTTTGTTGCTTATGAATGCATAACATTGATTAATTGAGAATGAGACTCACCCTTACATGTTGTCATTTTCAGATTGAGGAGTAGCAGCATTAGTGCTCGGTGAGGATGACTCGTAGAGTTTATCCGTTGTTTTGGGTCGTGTCGGTCATGCTCTGATCTTGTAACACTGGGGGACGATAGTTATAGAGATTTATGAGAATTCTCTATTTTATTTGGTGTTGGATTATATTTCTATTTGGTTATGTGGATGATGTTTCTTATTCCGCTGTGATAAACATAATTGTGTTTTTGGTAAATCGTTTCCTAATAAAGCATGACTTGACCATGATTGGTTTATTTATTTTAAATAATTGTGGCACCCTTGTGTTTATGTTTTTACTCTGATATATTTATTTAATTTTCCGCGGGGTTTAGAAGGGTGTTACATACATCATCTTGAAATTCCGGTCACATAGTGATAAGGAGTCGGTGATGATGAAGGGACCATACACATTTCGTAATATGTCATTGTTGCTCAGGGAATGGAAGCCAGGGTTTAGTCTTAAAGAGGATGTGTTGCGAACCATTCCGATTTGGGTGAGGCTCTCACAACTGTCACTATATTTGTGGGGAGTCAGGAGTTTGAACAAAATTGGTAGTGCTTTGGGGAATGCGATGGTAATTGATGAGTGTACTTCCCGCAAATTGCGTGTATCTTATGCTCGAATTCTAGTATAAGTAGACGTCACACCAAATCTGAAGAAAACGATTAACATTAAGGATGGAGAAGGGAGGTTGATTCTCCTCAATTATGGACAAGGTTGGATTCCTGTGGATTATAACAGTTCTTTGACCTTTCCTCTAAATTTGTGTGGGAATCTTTAAACAACCCGGACTTTTCACAATAACATATTGTTTAACTAGGCTTTGAGTGACTTTTCGAACCTTAGGTGGTTTGTCAGTCTTAAAATTATCAAGCAATGGGATTAATGTATGGTCATTCTATCAAATAAAGATGTCCCACATCTTCTCGTCTTTCTTTATGGTTTTGGATGGTCTTAGTTTAGGCTTTCAAACTTACTTCACTTTTTGTTTATCTTTCCCAAATGTCTTGAACCATGTAGGTTCTAAGAAAGACACCATAACTATATTCATGGGTCTAAAAGGATCACTTCCACTTACAATACTTTTTCCTTTGATTTCCCTGGATGAAGGAATTGCGTGACCATCTAATAGTTAAATAAGCTTATTTTTAAGCATATGATCAAATGTATTGTCAGCTTTGCTAATATCAAATGCATATTATTTTTACCCTTAGATGAATCAGTGTTTGTCATTTTGGAAGGTTTTAAGAGAGGAGGACACAAAAATATTTTCCCTTTGAGGATCTAAGTTTCTAATACATCTTCCATGACATAGACTAACTTATCATCAATCATCATCATATTCCTCCATATCAATAATGAAGGCCAGGTGTGAGCCTCTTCCTCAGCTATCATGTTTAATCTTGCTTCCTTGATGAATTTTTAATTTATGATTCTCTAAAATTCAATTCGTTCAGATCATGAGAGACTTCCCAGAATAAATTCTCTTTTAGTTATGATTCATACCACTGATGGCCATTAATGCATATTCAGCATCAAGAAATTGGACTAAACAATTTTCTTCATTCTTTCTAAACATCTAAATCAAACATGCAATTGATTCATCTATTTGTTACTTCAAGCTCATTAGAAAGATTTATGTAACTTTAGGATAAGGCCAATAGAATATGCTCTAAAAACATTAGTTCATGTCTACCAAGGTTTGTATTGAGTTTAGTGGGAGAGAAGAATACCACGTAAATGTTATTCTTTTTTACAATTAAAAAAGCAATTGTAGTATGTGGAATTCACTCTAGTTTTACTCATTGTATTGCACAATAACCCTTTTGATATGCTTCATAAGTGACTTTTCATCCTCCTCAAAAAAAATATCAAAGTATTGTGTTTCATAACCTCTAGTAAGAAGCATTAATCTGAGTATCTAACGATAGAGCTTCCTACGCATATGCATATTCATGGGCTTAAGTTATATCTCAAAGTACCTCTAGATTGTATCATTTGGGATTCAAAAAATGTTGTCAGGAGGTTTAGCCTCAACTATAGTTGGCTGGTGGAACACATTGTCTTAGGTATTTGGAAACATGTTGAAAGTTCAGAGGTGGGGATTCCCCATGAATGCTTTTGGTTCACTTTGATATTGTTTCTCGCGGAAGTTCCAAAGATCACTTTGCTATACATTGATAAAGTGGAATCGAAATACATGGTTGTTCACCAACTTAATCAATAACGGATCTAGGTGTCGTCGAACTCACTAGGTGGCACTAGTATGTCAAGTCGTGGCAGATGCGTTGTGGGATTAGACGGAACAAGTGGGTAATTTTCCCATTGCTCGTGATTTCAGTATTCCACAAGTGGTCTTTAAGTTCTTGTTACTAAGCTGAAGACGTCCTCTAACATAAGACATGTTGTTTGCCCGAATGATGCTTCCATTAGACGATACTAGCAACATATTAGTTCCCAAGTGGAATTTGTATCAAACATATCATTTCAAATTGAAAATTAGTATAACTATATGTATCATTCACCATTTGATTTGGGTTAGCCATGGTAAACGTATTAGACTAGAAATTAAAAAGAGCTAATGGTATATATTATAAAGGAATTGTTTGGACTTGGGAAGTCCCTACCATTGTATTGATCTGTAGAATTTAGGTATATGTTTATGCCTAACCTTGGTTCCCTTGAACATTGCGTAATAGACATGACAAAATTGTCACCCGAATTGGATCATTGTCTCCAACTCATGAGTTTTACATGAGTTTCTTAGACCTTGTTATGAACCATGAGTTTTACAATGTCACCATATTATTGAGAGACTAGATACATGTTGTCATGTATCACCATATCCAAAAGTTGTGTAATGAAAGAAATTGTCATTACCACTAATTTCTCAAGTGGATCAAATGATGCAACTCTAAAAGTAATAAAAAGAGACACAAATGTACAAATAGTCCTTGTTATCATGAGGTTCCTTGTAGATGATGGTAGTTGATACATGATGTTGGTGCTTTTTTTATACCATAAGTGCATATGCCAATGGGTGGTCTTGACCTGGTGATTAGAACTTTTAATGGTATTAGCTATAGAATTTCATCAAACGTCTTAAATTTTTGTGAAAATTAGTTGAGAATCGGCTTACAGCTCTCGACACTTATTCTCTTATCTTCAAGACACAACGTTGAAGAAAGAACTCAGTGTATTGTGGGAGTTTTGAACTATTAACCTAATAAATACATATAAAAAATAAAGTAAATCAAAAAGATAAAGTGCTTAAAGTAGCTTGATTTACGTATATAAAAAATAAAGTAAATCAAAAAGATAAAGTGCTTAAAGCAGTTTGATATACTTATTGGATGTCTCAAATATTTTACCATTCAACAATTAAAACGAACTTAATAATTCATTGGTTTATCAAATATTTTACCATTCAACAATTAAAATATTTTACCATTCAACAATTAAAACAAACTTATTAATTCATTGGTTTATCAAATCTTTTACTATTTAACGATTAAAACAAACTCATTGATTTGTTGGTTTAACCAGTAAATCGGTAAGGTCGTAGAAATCCTACCCATTCAATTATATTTTCGATCTTTTGATTTTTCCCAATCTCCTATATCCTCCAATTCCCGGTCCAGGAAATCCGTCATTGCAAAAAACTTTTTATTTCTAAAAAAAATTAGGAACATGATTACATTATTTTTTAAAGGCTGAGTTTTTTTTCCACCAGTTTCCTGCCCACTTAAATGCGAAGTTTATTTAATAATACAACTCACCATAAGGTGTACGAAATTAGATAGGAAATCTCTTATTCCATCTCTTGGACTTCTCACGCACCATGCGCGTTTTTAAAAATATCATCTGCTTGCGTTTTTAAAAATATCATCTGCTTCTGGAAGTGTACCTAGGAAGCGACTTTTTTTTTACTCAACGTTGATTTGTTCCGTAGGTGTATCTACAGAATCTTCTCTTAACAAAGTTATTGTGAAATTTTCCCAATTGTTTCGTAGTTGTATCAACGGAACCTTCCATTAACTGAATTATTATGAAATTTTTTCAACGTTTACGATTTGAAACTACTTCCGTAAATACACCTCAAACCAAATATTGGCCAAAAAAGGTAATTTATAATGTATATCTCCGAAAACTAAGGACATAATTGGAATAGCACCTGATGTATATTCCAGAAATAGGAGACATAATTGAAATTTCACCAGATGCCAAAGAGAATCAAAAAGGATGAATTGAGATGCCAAAGAGAATCAAAGGATGGATTGATATCCTCGTTAGATAAACGATTGTTACATTATAGCTATAAAATTGCATCTTATTTAAAATAAGAATTATAGCATCGCATACAATCATATATAACATGCCCACTTTTGAGGGAAAGAAAAGTACAACTTGTTTTCACTTCCCGTTTACTTTTTTGTGGTACTTTCAACTGGAGTATAAAGACATATTTTGGTCAAATATTTTCCTAAGCAATAATAAATTTTCCTTTTTTTCCCTTTCAAATACTTTGAGATGGAGGATGTAAATATATTTAATCTAATGTTAGCAACAGCCTCAAAATGATTGGTGTGAACAATATAAATTATAATCAGCAAAATTTGCATTGGAAACATGATCCCAAGAAAAGGCCTTCAACAAAACATAACATTTATGTTCTATAGATATATTGTTAGCAATTGCTATCTAAGGATGAAAGGAAAGTAGAAGATATATAGTAATAATTATATTATTAACATGTTCCACAGCTCCATCAACCTGATAACCATCAACCTGATAAACACCGACTCCAGAAACAATAGACGACGAATCTACTCACGGCCACCATTTCTTCTCAGACAAAGATATAAGCTGCCAAAAGATTCAAGAAATGTGTTAGGCTCCTCCTTCTAAATTCAAGACAATACAATGATTTTGTGATGTGAAAATTCAGCTATATTCTAGAGAATCTATGACAATACCATGTTACTATATGAAGTAAAAAACAATCAGTAAATTACTCTAAATTAAGATATATATAATGCAGCTTCAATAACATAAGCATCATTAATCAAAAGTTAGAATCAATAATCAAAAGTTAGAATCAGAGTCTAGACTGATGACCATCGATATAAGACAACAATCACAAAAGTTAAGGTGCATAAGCGATAAATATTAAATAATGCAGCTTCAATCCGGAATAACTATAAGCCACAAGTAGCCAGGCAGTCAAAGTCAATTGGAATCGTGAAGATAGCTAACCTTATATGTTACATAGGATGAGAGAGTAGGATGGGTCTCTCGAAGAAGGCTTATTGAGGAAGAAAACCAACATGCAAAGAAGCAAGATCAGGAAAGATGAAAAGTATGTGATTGTGATGATGAGGGACAAACAAAGGATGGAGAATTGTAAAAACAACTCCTCAATTTTGTGAATCAAGACTCATAAATTATAAGCATGCATGAAGTGAAGAACAGGAATCATTTTGATGGGGAAGAAGAGGCTAGATTGAGATGAGACGATAACTAATGTATGTTGAGATATAAATTGTGGGGCTTTGAAACATAGCAGATGCCAAGCTATTGGTCCACTTCAATGTGTCAACATAGCTGAGGTGAAATTTTTGGGTGGAAAAAGCAAAATGGTGATTTGGGTCCAGGAATATGGGAAACTAGTCTTGGGCCGGGAAGGCGTGGTGCAGTGTGATTGTTGCAGTGAAAGAGGTGATGGTGAAGCTGATGAGTAAGAAAAATGTATGCCAAAATAATTTCAACATGGCTGCAACCATCTTTGAAATAGAGCAGTAGTTCATTAAATACTGATACAAAACTACATAGTTTGCACATGGATAAATATGTAAACAGAAACGTGCATGCTCAATACAGTGAAAGACAGAAAGAAAGAAAGAAAGAAAAAAAGAGAACATTCATATGCATAAATATATACATGTGACTGTGTCACCAACCTGGCGAGCAACTTGTGCTAGTCGTCGGCTCTCCCTAGATGACTCGGTCATTGTACAAGATTTCTGAGGCTCCGTGTGGTCATTTTGCTTCTCTACACAAATTTTCTTTGAATTGCTATTATCTGGAGAGCAGCTTACATCACCGCTGCTAACAGACCCCTTCTTACGCTTTCTCTGGAATGTGTACTTGAGAAGCTTATCATTTGTGAATCGACTAGAAACATTCTCATCTTTTTTGGATACTTTTGAGTCCATTTTATCTGGTGACCCAGCAGTTGCCTCAACAACATCTTTACAGCTTTGAACCTTTATACTTTCAGTAGACAAACTCTCTTGTCTTGTCAAACCTGATTTATCCAATGATTCCTTATCATCTTCAATCTTGTTCTTAGAGCTGCAGCCTTTAAGAAATATTTCCCCTTTTTCAGTATTGGTATGAGATGTTGTAGTTGCATCTTTGGGTGCTTTGGCAAAAGGAGACATTAGATCCTTCTGAGCTTCATTTTCATGTGCCACAGAAGAATTCACCGTAGGATGGTCATTGTTATTGTTACCTAATACATGATCAGAATCTTTTGCGCGAGTCAGGTTTGATTTTTTATTTGCTTCCTTAACCAAATCAGAATGCAATCTAGATCGACGAGTCCTCCTCACCCTAAATCTTTTGCGTTTTCTATGAACTAGATTTTTGATAAGGTCGGCGCCTGCTTTAACCACTTGAAGTTTATCTGGTTCCTCAGCTGTTGCAGTTGTATCAGTGGGTGCTTCGGCCAAAGGAGACATTGGATCCTTCAGAGCTTCATTTTCAGGTACTAAAGAAGAACTCACCTTGGAAGTGTCATTGTTATCCAATACATGAGGAGAATCTTTGGCAGCAGACAAATATGATTTTTTTGTTGTTTCCTTAAGCTTGGCAGAATGCAAACCAGAGAGATGAGTCCTCCTCTTCCTAAATCTTGGGTGTTTTTTCCGAACTAGATCTTTGACAAGGTCAGAACCTTCTTTTACAACTTCAAGTTCATCAGGTTTTTCATTTTCGCAAATAATATTAGTTTTGCCATTAGCTGCAACAGTTGCTTCCTTACCTTCTTCATGTGCCTCTGCTAAAGTCTCATCCCGTGAATTGTCTAAATTTCCTGAAACAGATACATTTCCATCGAAAAGACTCCTTTCAAGAGCTCGTATTCTCTGAGTACATCCATTTCTGTAGAGCTCGGGCTCTTTCCTCCTAATGACTATGGATGCAAAATCTGGATTATGAATATAGAAACTGTTTGCACGATCACGAGACACACAAAACGTGCTTCCATTATCTATTCCATTCACAGTAGGGCACATAGTATCAGAAACTGAGACCGATTCAAACTGTAAATCAGGTTCAGAATGCACAATTGCATCAGAAGGTTCAAGTCTGTTCTCCAGCAGAAAACTTCCACTAGCTGCAATTTCATCATTCGTGATCTGTTCGACTGGGGGCTCCATTTTGTGTTTTTTTGTAACACTCTCCAGCTCAGCCTGTGTTTCTCTCAACTCATCCCTAAGGTCTCTAACTATTTCCTCGGCTTCCTGGAGCTGAGCTTCGAGCTCGTCAATCTTCTTTTGCTGATTCAATGATGTCAGCTCTGCTTCTTTGACCTGAAAATTTTTGCCATATCAAACCTATCAGTAGATAAGAGACAAGACCTCAAAAAAAGGACTTGACCAGAACGACTCCACTGCAGACACTTCCTGAGTTGCCATGTTAAACTACTGATATACCAGTGTATGCCACAATGGTAGTAAACTATCATTTTGTTACGAGACAGACCAGATGATTATAGACTCAAAACCTGAATGATAATGGATGAGAAGTTATTCATATCTGAAAATCGGAGATATATTTTGCTATATGCTTCTGCAAGTAAAAATAAAACTATAATGCAAAAACACACAAAGATAAAGAGTATGTATCTATTAAACCATGCCTACATTCACAATCGAGTCAGCTACATTCTCAAGTAAGACTTATCATCAGCAAAAGAAGTGCAGACACAACTCAGAAATATATACTCTCAAATGTACGTTGATTGCATTCCTTCAACGACCCCGACGATGCAAGAAGTTTAACAGACATAACAAAATCAAGTGTTATTCTTGAAAAAACATGCAAGAACCAAATCAAAATTCCATAAACAAAACCAACCCAATAAAACGAAAAGCTCGTAACTTTCTCAACCAATTAACACCACACACAGAAGAAACCAACTTCAACAAACAAAAATAGGGTAAATAAACCCCAACCAAAACAAAAACCAAACTTTAAACCCAAAAAACAATAATGCAAACATAGAACAATCAGAAAAAGGCAAAAGAAACCAACTTTAACAAAAACAAAATGCAACCCTTTATATCAAACCTTAGAATCAAGCATTTGTTTGAGTCTAAGAACCATGCGAAGCGCTTCATCTTTAGTAGAAGCAAGCTCTTGCTGAAATCGAGTAGATTTTCTCTCGGAAACCATTATCCTCGCAGCCGCCTCCTTCGCCGTATTGAGTATGATATCGGCATAAGCCTTCTTCAAAGCCGTTAATTTCTGATCAAAACCACAATCAACAATCAAAACCCAAAACCCCAAACCCAGTTAATCACATAATCAAAAACAAACATTCTAACATTACATTATAATAAACCCCTAAAAAACAAGAATCAACGAAACGACACCGCGGTTGG
Organism: Vicia villosa; assembly: GCF_029867415.1. NCBI lineage: Eukaryota > Viridiplantae > Streptophyta > Magnoliopsida > Fabales > Fabaceae > Vicia > Vicia villosa. Next base: position 43,726,638 of record NC_081180.1, on the reverse strand, counting down.
CGGCGGAAGAAACAGTTGAAACGGTTTACCTCGGAGTCATCCATTGTTGTTTAATGCATCAGAGTCGGAAAGAGGAATGAATCGTTTGGTGGAAGAAACGGTTGAAACGAACGAACGAAAGACAGAGAAAAGAAGTGAAAGGGGAAAGAGTGAATTATGAGTTATATGAGTTTGTTTCTGTTTTTTTTTTTTTTTTTCGTTTTTTTTTTTTTCCCTCTTTCAAAGAGTAGGAGCTATGTCTGTTATTTTAGGAAGCGAGTGAAAGTCTTTTGAGTGAGTTTACTAGATTGTCCTTGGTGGGTGCAATTACATATTTGCCACGTCGTAGTCGCTAACCGTAAGTGCCATATTCGGTTCTTTTTCCTTTTCTATTTTTTTGTTTTAAATATTTCTAGAAATTAACCCGTGAATTCTGCTGAAATTGCAAAACGTGGAGTGGTTATTCAAGTAAACTTTGGTTCTAACGGAGGGAAGGAGAGAAATTTTAATAAAGGGGAAGGAAAGGGAGGGGACGGGACGGGAGGTATTTTAATTAAAAGTATGTTTGGTTCAAAAGAGGGGGAGGGAAGGGGAAGGAAGATTTTTAATCAGAAATATGTTTAGTTCAGGAGGGAGGGGAGGAATTTTAAAATTAATTTACTTTTTAACCCTTAAAATATTATAACACTCATGCTAAATTAAATAAAAACAATGTGATATTTAAAAAAAACTTGTCAATTCACAAACCTAGATAATCTAACACAAAATATTTAATATTTGAAGTACTTTAAAATATATTAAATCATAAATAAAATATTGATAAATTTCATAAAATATTTATAAAATTAAATTATAGATAATATATATATATATATATATATATATATATATATATATATATATATATATATATATATATATATATATATATATATATATATATATACAACACATAAGTTATAAAACAATTAAGTTCTTAAAAACAAAATAATAATGAAAAATGAATACAATAAAACATGTGAAAAAATAAAGAAAGTTAAGTTAACATATTAATAAAAAATAAAAATAATAAAGAAAAAATAACAGAGTTGTCGTAAAAAATGGAGGAATTCTAATAAGGCGACAAAAATTAACGTATAATATATATCAAACAATTTAGAATTTTAATTAAAAAGTGAGGATAATTTTGTCAATATAACAAAAATAAATTTTATAATAACTCCTCTCCCTCCCCTCCCCTCCAAATTCCTCCAATTTGGAGGAAACACAAAATTACTTCAGGAGGGAATCTGATTACCTCCAATCTCCTCCCCTCCCCCTCATAAAAAATTGAACCAAACATAATTAACTTTAAATATTCCCTCCCCTTCCCTCCCCTCCTCTTATATTCTATTATTTTGGTCTTATGTTGTTTAGAATGAGACCAAACGATATCAGAACAAACCAACTGACATCTTAGTTTGATTTTCTACATTTATGCACTTTGCTAGGGTTTTCAACAAAACTCATCAGGTATGTTTGTTTGTTATTGTTTTGATTTTGATGAGTTTTTTTGTTATTATTTTGGTCTTATGTTGTTTAGATACGATGGTGGAATGAGATCAGGCATCATCCGAACAAACCAACGGACGTCTTGGTTTAATTTTCTACATTTATGTACTTTGTTAGGGTTTTTATCAAAACTCATCAAAACAAGGGAAAAACTGCCATCAACATTTTCAAATCATTATTTTTATTTGATTTATGTCATTTTTGTAAGTACAATGGTAGAGTACCTAAGAAATAGAGGTTAATACAGATGTAATTACAATTTTTGTAATCAGAGTGCAATTAATTTTTGTAATAGGCTGAAAAGAGAATAGATAAATTATACAATGATTGTATGTGGTTCATTGACGTGGTTTGTTTGTTACTGTTTTTGTTTTAATGAGTTTTCATTTTCATTTTTTACGTTGTTTTGATCTTATTGTTGAACGGTTCCGTTGGTTTTACCTTAAAAATGATTCCACTTTTATAAATCTGGTATTTTTGAACGGTTCTTCTGGTTATTCTGTAATTAAAAGTCCCATCTTTCCAACTTTTCAACAGTTATTCTGTAATTATAAGTCTCATCTTTCCAACTTTACTGTTGAACGGTTCTCCGGGTTCCAATCTTTCGGTTCTTTAGAATTATAAGTCTGTCTTTTCAACTCACTCTATTTTTGATCGGTTTTTGATCGGTTGTTCCCGTTAATTGCAGTGTGTTGATCTGTTGTCCGGTTCTTCTGGAATTGTAGTGATATTGGGTCTCAGTTGTTGTTGATATATTTTTTAATAGAATTTAAAGAAGAAAAAAAAAGAATAAGACTAAAACAAAGAATAAATAAAATTTAATCCATTATATCTAATGATTTTTTTTTATTATTTCTATATATATTACAGATGCATAATCACGATTTGATCATTAATAAACTATATATTTAGTTAATTTCAAATTATTTATTTATAAATTTTTTAACCTAAATAAATTTTATTGTACTTTAAATAAATAAAATAAAAAATATTCTCCACAAAATCCAAATCAAAAATAAAAAAAGTGAAAATAAGAAAAATAAACGGAAAAAAAAGGTGTTGCTTTTATGTTATTATTCAAGTAATTTAAATTATAAATAAGATAGACATAAAATATAATTTTTTGTTTCAATTGTTGAGTTGAGAATTCTATTTGTAAAATTATTATTATTGCTACATTAAACTCTAAAATGGATAAATATTTATAAATTTGATTTTTCAAAAATATTTAGGGAGACACAACATGATTTTATGAGTGAATGGAGATAAGATTGCAAATAACTTGCTATTATGTGTTATATTTTGATAAACAACTAATTATAAATTTTAATTTTTTATGCGTATTACTTAATAGTTATAAGATTTATTTTTATACTAAAAAAATAATTTTTTTAATATAATTATCCATATAGGTCTATTAATTTGTCTATATTTAGCATTTTGTTAATGTAATAGTGTTATTAGACAGCAAAATCGACGAAACAATAATATAATATGTATTTGATTTGTTTCCTTTTTTATTTTTTTTATTTTTAAATGATAATAAATTTGTTATTTTTAAAATTTTCTAATATCTACGATATATTTCATTTTTCTATTTTAAAAATATTAAATGCTACATTCAATTAAAAATAAATTATTAAATGTTATATAAAAAAATTATTTTATATGAAAAATAAAATATAGACAATGTTATTTTATAAATGGGGAACAAATGTTTTTATAAAAATAGTGATTCAGATATTATTTAAATACAAAAAAAAATGTATAGGCGCGTGCTTTGTTATTCAGCTAACCTTTCAACTTCTATATAATGCTTATTTATATATAATCTAATTTTTTTTAAAATAACCATATTAGTTATAAAATAAAAAATTACCATATTAGTTATAAAAAAATTACTTACAATCATTTAAATTAATTATCATAAATATTACTCTAATTTTTAATTTATATTTTTTTAATATTTATTTATATTATATTATTTAAATTATATAAATATGTTATGTTAAGAGTCATAAATACTTATTTATTTAATTTTTCTTGCCATTTTTTAGACATAACACCGACTTTTTACTCCCACTTAATTTTTTTGCAATGAAAATACCTCATATTTTTTAATAAATATTTCATTTTGAGGAAAGAAAAAGTCAATCATATTAATTTTAATCAATCGTTGTTTTACATAATTAATTCTAATCAATCATATTAAATAATTTTTTAAGGAAAAATTTATCAATTAATAACATTAAATTATAGAATTGAATATATTTGTAATCTTTTAAATATAAAAATTGAATTAATATTATCTTCAATTTTCAAAAATATTAAATTACTCAATTAATTTTAAACAATTATAGTAAATAGTTATTTTTAGTAAATAATTATTTCTCGACAATACTACTCAACTCATACACAACTTATCTTATTATTTTTTAATTTCTCTTAAAAAGAAGGTTAAGTTTTTTATTAGTGTTGTTTAGTGACGAGTATAAAGTATATAATTGTTTTGTTTTGTTTAGATTTTGATATGACTATAAAGTATAGTATTGTGATCTATAATAAATACATAAATAATTTATAAATTAAATAATATCAAAATTATTTGATAATATGAAATATTATTAATTATTTTATTATCACTAATCATTGAATGTTAAGGACAACATAACGTTACTTATAAAGATACTAGATAACATTTTGATATTGACACATAACATTATATTTTCAAATGTTTAACCTATATTGACAGAAAAATATATATTTCTTTAAAAAATAATAAACTCTTTTGTTTATATAATTTTGTTTTTATTCCTATCTAAATACTAATAGAATGAGGCATAAAATAAGATGGGTGAAATGCATTAAAAATTTAAGATTACGAAAGATAATGTATTATATTATAAGAAAATATAATACTTACCACATGTATTTTTAAATTATTAGATTTGAGAAAATATTGTACTTTTATATCTTACAAAATTATACTGTTTTTGACTTACCTAAAAAAAATATAATTTTGAGAAAATATTGTACTTTTGTATTATTTACCTAAAATTATCTAATTTTGTAAGATATAAAAGCTTTTTTAACGACCCATACGTTAAAATCATTACGTTGGGGATAATTTAATTGATATAGAATCGATACATTAAAATCATATCAATTACTTACCAATGTATAAAATAAATACTTTACATATATGAATAAATAATAATAGAATGAATCATAAGTAATGTATGAATAAATAGTAATAGAATGAAACATAAGTAATATATGAATAAATATATCAAAATTGTATGATATTTTTTATTAATCATATTGTTTGTCATTTATAAAATTTAAAATTTAAACTGGACAAGTTCATCAATAATCAATATATATTTATCTATATATAATATAATATAATATAATTGAAATATTACTATTAAAACTTTAATGGGTCAATTCTATCCAAATAGAAAATAAATGTTGAATAATAACGAGAAATTATATGGTACACGCATATGATACTGATATTAACACATTTAATTAAATGTTGAATAATAACGAGAATAAGTTTACAATTGATTTAAATAGTTTTATAAATAATTCTAAAACAAAAATATTGATGAAAACATGAAGTTACTGATCGAAATATTAAATATTAACGGGAAAATAATATTTATTGATCAAAATATTTAATATTAAAACAAATGAGCGTGCCACACTGATCCCAGTGCGAATGAACATGTATCCCGTTAATATTCAAAATATTGAATATTAACTGGAGCACATAGTTATTGATTAAAATATTGAATATTAACGGGAGCACGAAGTTACTGATCAAAATTTTGAATATTATTGAAAACATTAAGTTACTGATCAAAATTTTGAATATTAACGGAAATACGGGGTTATTGACAAAATATTGAATATTAACGAGAACACGAAGTTACTGATAATTTTTTTGAATATCAACAGAAACATTAACTTACTGATAAAAATTTTCAATATTAACGGGAACACGGAGTTACTGATCAAAATAATGAATATTAACGGGAACATGATAAAAATATTGAATTTTAACGGGAACAAATTTGAAATACGTTGAAAGTAAATGTGACTAAGTTTATTGCATTGTACAATCGACATTGTGTATTCTTTATTGGAAACATTAAGTTATTGATCCAATTTTTGAATATTAACGGAAACACAAAGTTATTGATCAAAATAATGAATATTAACGGAAAAACAGAGTTACTGATCAAAATAAAGAATATTGACGGGAACATGAAGTTACTGATAAAAATATTGAATATTAACGGGAATAAGTTTGGAATATTAACGGGAATACGAAGTTACTGATCATAATAATGCATATTAGCGGGAACATGAAGATACTAATCAAAATATTGAATATTAACGGGAACATGAAGTCAAAATATTGAATATTAACGGGAACATGAAGTTACTGAATAAAATATTCAATATTAACGAGAACATGAATTATTGACACTACAAGAAATATGTTCTCCTGCGACATATATTAGCGGCGTGTTTTACACGTGGGTAGTTGCGACGTGTTTCCCACGTCACAACAAACTTTTATAATAAAAAAATCAATTCAACGTTATAATCAGACGTGTCAGAGGTTGCTTTTTTTAAAAAAACAGTTGCGACGTGTGAGCCACGTCGCTACTAAAAAGTAAAAAATAAAAAAATACAAACTTTAACATTGTAGCTGGAGGGAGATTTGAATTTTTTTGAATTTTAGTAGTGACGTTAGTCCCACGTCGCAACCTATTACTTGGGAAAATAACTCTGCCACTTTTACAGATGTGGCAGAGTGTGTCATTATTATTATGACCGTTTAAGTGTAGCGACGTGGAAACCACTTGGCAAAGTAGCGACGTGAAGACCACGTCGCTGATGTCCTTATATATTTTATCACAAAACCAAAACACCTGCGTTTCAGAAACAAAACCAGTTTCACTTCTTCTTCTCCAACGCCCCTCCCATTTGTTCCTCCATCCATTGCTCCAACTCCCCCTCCCATTTTCTTCCCCATTACTGTCTTAACTCTCTCTCAAATATCAATCAAAGGTAACTAATTTTATTTTTTATTTGTATAATTTTATTTTTTAAGAACTTTTAAATTTCTGAATTAAATTTAGGGGTTTTTTTTGAAGAATTGAAGATTGAAGATTGAAGAATTGTGAAGAAGAGGTACTACAAGAGTGAAGGAGATTTGAAGAAGAGGTATTTTAGTAATTTTTTAATTTTATTTTTATTGTGATATACTGAAATAAATTTATTTAGTTGTGAAAATAAATTTTTATATACAAAAATGTGTGGATGTGAGTTTATAAATTTAGTATATAAATTTCAGTATATATAAATTTATTTTGTATATTTGTGAATTTATATGTGTGGATGTGAGTTTATTCTGTATAAATTAATGTATATTTGTTAGTTAGGTTTTAATTTATATGTGTGGATGTAAGTTTATTTTGTATATTTATTTCACAATATCTAAGTTTAATATATATATATATTCTGTTTTTCATAACTAAATAAATTTATTTGGTCTAAGTTTAATATAAATTTTTATATATTCTGTTTTTTTGTCTAAGTTTAATTTTATATACTTAAGTATTATCTTTTGATCATGTATAAATATATATACGAAAATGTATAAATATATAAATAAAAAACAGAATTATGAAAATTATGAAAATATTTTTAAAACAGAATTATTTTTGCATATATAGAAATTAAATTTTTTATGTTTATAATAAAAAGATAATATATTTATATTATGAATTATGAAAATAAAATATTAAAAAGAGAATATTTTTATACATGTAAGTTATGAATTTTTTATGTTTATATAAAATAAGTTATTTTTTTAAAAATAGAAATATAAACAAACTACAATTAAAAGTATATAGAAAATATTTTTAAAACAGAATTATTTTTGCATATATAGAAATTAAATTTTTTATGTTTATAATAAAAAGATAATATATTTATATTATAAATTATGAAAATAAAATATTAAAAAGAGAATATTTTTATACATATAAGTTATGAATTTTTTATGTTTGTATAAAATAAGTTATTTTTTTGAAAAATAGAAATATAAACAAACTACAATTAAAAGTACATCATTTTTGTATATATTTGATAAAAATAGTTTTATTAAAAAAAATCTAATAGAATATGTTTTATATGTAATATATATTATTGTTTTTTAAAATAGAAATTATTATTAAAAATAATATACATATTAATCTTAATGAATGTAGAAGTTATGTTTGCAAAATATTATTAATATTTAAAAATTAAAAATAAAATATTATAAATTTACATTTTGTATATAAAATTTATTATATATTTAATAAAAAATTATATTTATTATCTTTATGAACTATGGTGTTATATGAGTAGTACTTTTTAATATATAATATTTATTTATCTGGTACATGTTTAATAGTTGAATCAAAAATAATATTTTTAATAATAGTAAATATTTATTAGTAGTATTTTTATTAAATAATATTTTTAATATATGTAGTTAAGAAAATAGTAACTTTATGGTTAACATAGGTTCAATATAACATGTGTAGTCTCCACGTCGCTACATAGTTGCCACTTTGGCTCCTGCGACGTATTGGCCCACGTCGCTACTTTTTTGTTGCCACGTGATATTGCATGTTGCGACGTGGGGACCACGTCGCTGCAGAGCATATTTTTTGTAGTGTGATAAACATATTAAATATTTACGGGAACATGAAGTTACTGATCGAAATATTGAATATTAAAGATAAAATAATTTTTATTGATGAAAATATCCCAAACTTTGCCCCAACATATTAAAAAGAAATTTCTATATTTTACGCATCTGGTTTTATGACATTTAACTTTAGAATAATATATATTGAACAAAATAACACGGCCACAACGGGTACCCGTGCGGACGCACGGGTAGGGGTGGAAATAGGCTAGGCTTTAGAAGGCCTGAGCCTGGCCTACGATAAACTTAGAAGGCCTAAGCCTGGCCTAAGGCCTATTATAGGCTCGGTTTTTTGGCCTGGCCTGGCCTTTTTAAAAGCCTGGCCTGGCCTGAAAGCCTATATAAAAAGCCTGTATCTCATTAAAGTTTTCAATTAATTTATTAATTTATATAATTTAAGAAGTCTTGTAGGTCGACCTATATATACATATATAAGTGGACCTATTTAGCATTTGTTTTATATATATATATATATATATATATATATATATATATATATATATATATATATATATATATATATATATATATATATATATATATATATATATAGGGTAGTCTATTTAGCTTTTTTTTCTTCTAATATATGCATACATGGACCAACTTATTTAACATATCTTTAATATATATGAAAATATAGGCCGGCCTATAAGACTTCATAAGCTTTTTTAGTAGCCTAAGCCTGACCTATTTAATGAAATAGGCTTTTAAAAAAGCCTAAGCCTGACCTATTTATTAAATAGGCCTGGCCTGGCCTAGGCCTATGTAGGCTGGGCCGCAGGCCCCTGTAGGCCGACCTGGCCTATTCTCACCCCTACGCACGGGTATCACGCTAGTTTTATATGACAAGAAAAAGAATCATATAAAACCAAGTAACTTGTATAAACAATAATCTTTTCAACAATGCTTTTTTCGATTTTGAAGATTTATGTTGATCGAGTAAATTATTAGTTTGGAAATGATTATTTATTGAAGATATTCCTGGATTGTAACTTCTACAAATTTTGTAAGGATCCTTTGTCTTATTTAGTTTAAGATACTGTATGGTTTAGAATTTCTTTTTTTCATATGATGTCTCTTGTGTTTTGTACGAGGGAAGAGTACTCTCACATTAGTTAGCTTTAGAAACGCGAGTCTAAACCTTATTCATCATGCTAAAAATTAGGGGTGACAATTGGATCCATTAAGTTGAAATCCATCCTATTCATCCATTAAAAAATTCATCGAATCCATCCACTACATAAAAAGATATGTTAATGGATGGATTAAATTCATCCATTTATATACATTGATGGATCCAATCCATCCAACACACTTTGTTAATTCAATGGATTATTTTTATTTTGTACTTTAAATCTATTAAATTATTTTATTAAAATAATAAAAAAAATTAAAATGGGAAAGCATAAAAAATCGAGTTTCTTCCACAAAAATTAAATATCGAGTTTTTTTTTTTTGAAAAAATAGAGCATTTTTGGAAAAACAAAAAATAGAGTTTTTTCGGAAAACGAAGAATCTAGGTTTTTTGAAAAATCGAGTTTTTTCAGAAAAATAAAAAAATCGAGTGTTCTCTGAAAAAAGAAAATGTCGATTTTTTCGAAAATACGAAAAAGTCGAGTTTTTTTCGAAAAAACCGAAAAGTCGTGTTTTTTTTTAAAAAACGAAAAAAAAATGAGTTTTTTCGGAAAAACGAAAAAATCGTGACGAAAAATCATGTTTTTTTCGGAAAAACGAAGAATCTGGGTTTTTCGAAAAATCAAGTTTTTTCAGTAAAACCAAAAAATCGAGTTTTTTCAGAAAAAAATCGGGTTTTTTTTGGAAAAACGAAAAAAAAATCGAGTTTTTTCAGAAAAATGAAAAAGAGAGGTTTTTCGAAAAAAAACGAGAAAATCAAGTTTTCTCAAAAAAACCAAAAATCAAAATGTTTTTGGAAAAACGAAAAAATCGAATTTTTTTTCGAAAAAACGAAAAAAAATCGAGAGTTTTTTTGGAAAAACGAACAAATAGACTTTTTTTGGAAAAACCAAAAAATTGAGTGTTTTTTGAAAAACAAAAAAAATTCACTTTTTTTTTTCCGGAAAAACAGAAAATTGAGTTTTTTAAAGAAAAACGAATAATCTAGATTTTTTAGAAAAAATAAAATATCGAGTTTTTTACAATATTTAATTTTTTTATGAAATTTAAAAAATACTTTAGAAATTTAATTTTTTTTTTATGAAATTTAAAAAAAATTAAGAATTTTTTAATTATTTTTCGAATATATGGATATCCATCCATTAGAATATGTTAATGGATGGATTTGATTCTTTAATGGATGGATTGGATTGGATTTTTATTAAGAGAGTTTAATGGATTGTTAATGGATTGGTTTGGTCCATCCATTAACCATCAAATCCATATCCATCCAATTCATTCATTTTGCCACCCCTACTAAAAACTACCCTACAGTTTCTGAATAGATTTGAGTTTTCAAATTGCTTTAGCTTTGTCGAGTAGACACATGATGTCAGGAGTAATTACTTCTGTAACCGAAGATGTACTCGCTCATTTTCAAGTACTCGACGCCATTGAAGCTCTGGTTGCTATTTTCAAGGTTTGTTTTATCTTCCATTGTTGTTATGTTAGAATCTCTACTAAATACTATTGAGAGATAAATAAAGATATGGATGATTCATGATTGCTTCATTATTATGTTACTTTATTTCCAGGATCTTATCTCGTTACTGAGCTTATTCGTTGGTTTTTTTCGGTTCTCCTAAATATTTCCGCAATTTGAATATCTATACAATGAACGAAACATTCCTTTTTGTGATTTGTTTAGTAGTAGTATATTGTAACTTTTGTTTTGATGACAGGCACACCATTATTTACTATATATAGTTGCTTAAACATCTCATGAACTCATTCAGATAAGCTACTTAAGTCGATCATGTTTCATTCAGATTATTTCGTTTTTGCTACTTATAATTATTTATTTTGTCAAAGTACTTTATTTGTTTTGTAACCTGTGAAAACTTTTTTGGGAGATAAATACTACAATAGTTAATTTGAAAATATCAATTGATAAATAGGACCGAGTGTTATTGAATATATTGAATTTTGGTTTTGCTTCCTTTTTAATGTTTTTTTTTTGTCTTAATTGTTAAACTATTTTTTAAATGATTATTTCCATCTAATGTTAAAACATTATCTTCTTAAGATCTTCAATGAGTTTCTTCATCCTTGATTATTCTCACGATTGTCGCACGCTCGCGAAAAAATGAACAGAGTCGCCACCAATATATTTATCCCATAAGGGAAAGGAATATCAGGAAACCTAACAAAGGAAGGAACAGGGTCTTGCGACCAGAGAATCTAGGTACGGGAGTCGGTTACGCAAGGGGAAGGTATTAGCACCCCTCACGCCCATCGTACTCGATGGTATCCACCTATGTTTGTTTCTATCTAAAGGGTGTAATCTATGTCTACCTATATGTGAATGCATGCAAAATGTAGGGAAAATAAAGAATTGTACTCGCACGGGCCCTACCCCGCTGCCTACGTATCCTTTTCAGGAATCAGAGTTACCGTAGCTCGGCTCAAGATTTTCTGTTTGTTTTTGTGTTTTTTAGTTGGGCGGAGTTAACGCTCGCGCTCTTGCATAAAGGGACAACCTAGGATGCAATGGAGCGGAGATAACGGTGCCCTTAGGTGCCAAAGAGGCAAAAGGAAAAGAGATTGGTTTGTGTCTTTTAGGGTAGATGAGTGATGAACAGTTCCCAATACCGGGCCACTCACCACTTTCTCTACTTTGTTTTAATTTGAACCATTGTTAGGTGTTTTAAGTGTTTTTGGTTGTGTATTTTTTAAGGGAAATTACTCTGCGATTCGAATCACATAAAATGTATAATGATCGAGAAGCAGATTAGGGAATGAATCTCACTCACTTCCATCCCATTATGTAATGTTTGAGAAACAGATTAGGGAATGGATCCCACTCATTTCTCTCCCATTAATTAATGTTTGAGAAACAGATTAGGGAATGAATCCCACTCATTTCTCTCCCATTAGGTAGTGATCGAGAAACAGATTAGGGAATAAATCCCACTCGTTTCTATGCCACTAAGTGATTGAGAAACAGATTAGGGAATGAATCCCACTCATTTCTCTATCACTTTCTTATTGTGATTCGCATCTTCCTTTTATTAATGTTTTAAAGAGTTGAAAAAGAAAAAGAATGCATTAGGGAACTAGATCTAACATTCTAATCTATGTCATTCTAATCTACAAAGGAGGAAGAGTCTAAGGGAACATGGCAAGCAATAGTAAGGAATAAGCAACATCAAAGCAAGGAATGAGAGGCTAAGCATGGACACGAGAGAAAGAAGCCCCAAGTCAGTAGCAAAACAAGGGATTGAATGTCCCAAATCAAATACAAAAGCATCACGGTGTCATACAAAAATATCCACAAGAAGTTACCAAAGTATCGCATGCATCGTTACTTACCAATTAGCGGACAAACATCAATTAATCAAAACAAAGACAAGTGAACATATGAGCTAGGCTTGAAGTCAGTAGCAAACTCATTCATTTAGTTCCAATATCCTATGTTAATCTATATTAGTCAATTAGCATGAAGCAATACAAAACTCTACCCAAAACTAGACAACACTAGATTAATACTAGCTAAACGGTTTCGAATTGTGAATGAAGTTAGAAACATGCAGTCAAATGGTACAAGTCAGTAGCAAATAGCCTTTACTAGATGCCTAAACAATCACCAAATCATGCCAAGGGGTTTCACACAAAATTACGGGTCATTTGTACAAGTTACGGTGCGATCGTCGATCAAAAACAAGTTATTTACATGTGATAAAGGAAAATCAAGTAAAATAGGAAAACGTGATCTAAAATTTTCAATTCCAGGTTTTAGGACCTCTAGACATCCCTAATTATATGTACAAAAAGAACCAACATTATTTCATGAATGCATTTCAATTTGAGAGCACAAACGTCACAAACATCTATTAAAAACGCATGTTAATCGAGTCAAACAACACTAACCAAATACCAATCAAAACAAAGAATTAGGAATTCATTTTTTATACACATTATCATGGATTAGTCTACTGAAACTATACAAAAAACGGTGGTTAAATTCTGATCCTAAGGTGTTAAACGAAATTACTTTGCAAAACCTAGCAAAACATGAAGGAGGATGAACATATATGAAGAAAAGATTTATTAAAAATAGCCAAGCAAATTCTAAAAATCTACAAAAAATACCAAAAATATATACACACATATATCTATCTAAAACCTATTTTTATTCATTTTTTATTTCATGGAAAAATGATTTATGAAGTAAAAGTTTAGAGAAAAAACAATTTCTAAAAAAACAAAATCTGTCTAGAAAGGGGGTGTGTTAGCAAAAAGGATTTGAACTAGCTTCTGCCTGTTAGCGCGTTTGGGCCCAACGAATGGGGTGCAAAAATGAAGATGCTGAGGCCCAGTTCCATTAAGTCCATTCCTCATTATTCTCATTTTATTGTAATATCATGCAGCATGTTATTCATTTTTTATCATATGGTTTTTCTTATTGAAATAAACGTAACATGCATGCTGCATTTTCCATCAATTGGTCGCAATATAATTAAGTCACATAAGACAAAAATGGATGCCCCAGCCAATCAGAATGCACCAAATCACATGCTAATCATTTGAATAAAAACAAAGATGCAAAAGTATGGGGAAGATGGCCTATCCCGTTCGGCCACCTAAGCAAAACGAAGGGAATACAATCAGGCGCCGGAACCACTGTTCCGGTCGTCTTCCCCGGCGGATATGGCCACCGAACCGCCCAGTAATATACGAAATGGACACCGCTCAACTCGGTTTTTCATATAGATCATGGATCTATCATTAGTTTTGCAAAATGAAGCATCTACCATTAAAACCGAATGCAAGTTACAAGAACAAGACCTACGTAAACCTTCATCAACATTCACACTAGCGGCAACACATAGTCGTAAGAATATAGCAGGCTCAAGAATAAGGATTACACTCATGGAAGCTCAAGCTATCAACAAGAAATCACAACTGAACACAAAAGCCTATCGCTAACATGCTGAGGGATCAAGGCTTACCTGAATGGATCTTGAGCGAAGAGCAAGAAAGCTTTGCGAATCTGGATCTATACTTGGACTCGTGCTACTGTCTTGAAGAATACTCGATCCGTAGCATTTTCTTGAAACTCTCACCGCAACGAAATAGATGATGCTGATGACGCCATGGGAAGGAACTCAATGATGGTGGTGGTTGAGGTTGGATCCGAGAATTGGGAGATGAAGGTTCTTGGTTATGGTGAGTTGTGAGTTGATGAAGATGAAGTTTAAGTTGGTTAGTGGTGGAGTGAGAGAGAGGTTGTTACGTGAGAGAGGGTGATGAGAGGAGCTGGGAGAGAAAGTAAGAGAGAAAAGGGTTGCGGTGGTGAGGGAGTGAAAATGGGGAGAGAATGAAACTGAAAAAATGAGTGTGTGTGGTGGTTTGTGAAGAGTTGGAGGTTTTTATAGAGTGGTGTATGGTGAGCTTATGGTATACATGGTTGAAGTGGGACCTCTGTTTGCAACACTTAGTGCACAAGTTTGTATCTATTTGGTAGTGCTCCTTAGGCCTTTTGTGTGCAAGACCGTGTATGGCTTAAAGGAGTATTGTGATAATGATGTGTGCATGGATATAGCAGCAAGCAAACTGTCACTTTGCCAATGATACACTAGCCATGGTGCCATCTTCACGGGCCAATAACTCACACTACATTTCACCATTCGTTCTGATCTTATGCTCAAATGGAAGAAGGGGTGGAGCTGAGGAAGATTGGTGTTGGAGGATGTCTGAAATAGTGGCCGGAGGGACGACAAAAAGATCATGAACGTGTTGTGTTGCTCTTGCAAACAGCCCACGCGCATGCCTTAAGTTTTGGCTTGGGACTTTGGCCAAAATGTGACTTGGCCATAACATAAGTTTAGGTCACTTTATCTTGAGCATTATATGTCCAATTACTACATTATGTAGCTCATTGGAAAGAAGACATGGCAAGGAAGAATTACATACCACATATGGATCAAGTGGCTGCTTCTAATTCCTTAAAATTGGATGTGAAAATAGCCCACCAAGTGTTTGTGAATATGTTGCGCGCGTGTCTTGTTTCCTGGCCTGGCCGGACGCATGACATGGGCTTTGCGAGGGCCTGACTTCGAAGACTCATAATTGATTCAATATTCACTCAATTGATTCAATTCTCGTTTCAATGGATAGAGGGGATGGCAAAGAAGAGAATGATACCAAGTTTGCATTCATGGCACTTCTGTAGAGCTCTAAAAATAGTTGGAGATCTGGCATGCCATGTGTTTGTTAAAATGCCAGGTCATGACCTGACTTGTGACCTGGATTATGACTTGGTTTAAATGAATTTTTAGAAACTTCACTCCACTTTAACTCTTTATACAAGCTTCAAATGAAAAAGTGTCCAACTACAAAGTTGTTCTCCTCCATGAGAGGAACAACTTTGATGTTGGAATTTTCTTCAAAAAATGCCATTTGCCACGTGTAATCCAGTGCTGAAGTGGACTGCTCAACAAGATTTAAAGCATCAAAATTTTTCTAAGTGTTGGAAACTTGTTTCTTGCTATTTTGGCAACTTTTGTAGAACTCCCGATTTTATCCATTCTTCGACTTTTCTTGATTAACTTTCAACCAAAAGTCAATATTTGAATAATTCTTCTGATTTTGACCCAAAAGTCAACTGTTCTGATTTTTCCGACTATCGATGAAATTCCCGATTAAATCTCCTCCAGTCAAATCCTGTCAAATAAACCCATCCACATAGTCCATATGAAAGCTCCTCACTCATTCCTGATTAAATGTTGACCGAAAAGTCAACTGGTTAACTTTGGTCAAGGAAGCCCTCAGATCCTCACATTTGGTAGGAATTTCCTTGCCATAGAGCTCTTTCTTCCTAGTTTTTGATTGATACCAATGATATGCATGCATGGGTATGAATTATGACCTAAGTGATGTATGTACATGAATGCAAAACCTAAGCCAATTAGAAGTAAAGGGGTAGGACAAATTTGGGGTATGACAGCTGCCCCTATTTAATCGTCTTAAACCTGAAGGTGAGATTGGCGCTAGCCTTTCGAGCATTCAAGGTAGGAGAAGATTAAATATCAAAGTACCAGAAATTTGTCCAAAGAGAAGATGGTGTAAATGTTATCCTTATTTTTGGTTTTTGTTTTGATATCTGCTGGGGAAAGAGAAATTTATTTATTTTTCCTGGTGGAAGAATTTTTTTTACAATGAGTAATGAATTTGAATGGTGGTAGCTTGTAATGTAGCCTGAGGTGCCAATACAAGGTTCTCAAAAGATGTGCTATATGAAACAATGACTGGAGGGGAATAGACCTCGTGCGATCTACGACTCAACATCGACTCGACATCAGGAGAGGCAAGGAAAAGATCTCGTGCGATCTATGACTCAACATCGACTCGACAATAGGTAATTAGGCCCAATCAATTGGCCCGATTTATCCTTAGAAGGTTTGATTTCTTTTACAACAATTAATCAATATTCATTTTATTGTTATAATTTTACTAAAACCATTATTATTTACTAATATTTGGATTTAGTATTATTATTAAACATTTGATTATTATTATTTGGAGTAAGGCTATTATTATTATTAGGAATAAGTTTGTTAGTAGTTATTATTATGATTAGATTTCTGTATTTTAGTTTTAGGAAATTAGTTTATATTAATTATAATTTACAGTTTATTAGAATTGTATGTAATAATGGAATTTTATTTGTTACCGTAAAATAAAATTAAAACACTTTTTTTTAGAAACATCCAAAAAAAAAATCAAATCTTCAAGTTTTCCAATTTCATCTCAATCTTCATCAAATCTCAGCTAGGAATTAAATCAGTAAATCAGTCTGAAAACATTCTCACACAGAATTGGATCAAATCTTCCCGAAATTAAATCATACAGAAACAGCAAGAATTAAATTCGGAAACCTAAAAAATTTTCGGTATAAAAACTCCTGTGAAGCTTCACTGAAGGGGGGATTGGCCGAAAAAAAGAAAACCCAGAACGGAGGCATAAAAAAAGACATGAAAAGGGTGGAGGTGGGGGGCCAGAATCCGATGTAGCCAATATAAATAATCTCCACCGATTCCTTGGTGTTCACTGTGCATAATGCAGTCCTCGCCTTCGCCCAAAAAAATGGACAAACTCGGACTCCCATGGCCATGGTTCTCTTCAAATTTTCATGATGTCGGCTACGGTCCTCCATGCGTTGTGAACGAATTTTGTTCTTATATCTGCGTTCATATTGATATTTATAATCTTTCTGCAAATTTAATTTGATTCATGTGGCTATTTGAAGGATCCACCATTGTTAGGGCCACAAGCTCTAAATTTGGGTTCTCTAAATTAAATGGAATTGGACCAAACTAGAGATGCTATCATGTTCAGAACCGGATTTTAAGTTGATCTATGCAATTTTATTTTGTTTATCCATCGTATTTCGTGAGGTCAATTTCTGCAGGGAGGAGAAAATAGCGAACGTACGTGATGAAGAAGAAGGACTGATGCTGGGTGCGTTTTTTGTTTCAGAATTTTTTGGCGCTTGTTTCATATATTATCATTGCAGATCAATTTACTAACAGCCAGCGCAACATGGTCTGGTGGAAAGCGCAGCTGTGCGTGACATATAGGGAGAGGGTTCGATTCTTGGGATGGTAAGAATCCCTTTATTTTTAATAACATGCTGCTATGCTCACACCATGGATCAGGTGCTTTTCCTCGCGCGTACGCCCGTGGTGTACCTTCAATTATCATCAACAGATCAAGCCAACACAAGATCCAACGCCCAGGAACTGATGGCACACTATGGACACTCCAAAGATCAACAGCAGGGGATCACAGCCGGGTTTCTTCTATTTCTTTCACTTATTTTTTGTTTTTATTATTTAAATGATTAGGTTAAATATTAGTTAATTAGGAAATTTGATTAATTTATTCAATTAGGAGTAGAATAAATTAGGATTAGGTCAGTATTTAGGATTATCCCGATTATTTTTCCGGTTATTTCCTCGGTTAATTAATTTTAATCAACTGTAATTATATCACAATAAAAACCCTATTAAAATTACCAACGTACTAGGGTTTGCCCAATCCCATTTGGCAAAAAAACATTAACCGTCGATTAATTCTCTCCTCGACCCGACTAAACCTATTAGTCGCATTAGACGAGAGATGAAAATAATAAAGACAATCAATTCTAACTTCCCCTTTAACAGATAAATGGCGGATGAATGTCTATTTCATCCCGCCTTCGAATTAGTCGACTCTCTATGTCGTACTGATCAAACATCTGAATAAAGCGATAAAATAATTTAATTAATCCTTTATTTAAATTCTCTCCTCGACCCGACTAAATCTATTAGTCGCTGTAGACGAGAGATAAAAAATACATAAATTCAAAATACATTTTAATTTGCTGCCCGCGACGATCAATCTATTGATCCGAGCAATCAGCAATGCCCTTAACCCGTTAGCTATACTGACCAAACCTATTGGTCACTGCATCTAACGGTGCCATATCAAATCAGGGTTGTACGCCCAAAACTTAAAACATTCAAAACATTTCAAATCAAACTACGGATTTTCATCCTAATTCCAAAACTACGACAGGCCATTCAAAAAGCCTTTAAACACTCATATCAATCCTAAGGGCGTACAACCCTGTGCCCCGAACTACGTTGACTCTGATTCTCCATAAGGAGATACGTAGGCACTTGGATAACCAAGGCGAGTCCCCCTCCCTAAAATCTCAATTTTTCCCCTATTCACTTCCTTAGCTATTAAACCTAACATTTTAGCCATAAAACTTGACCCGTAGATTCAAAGCCAATAGGAAAGGGTTGAGGGTGCCTAACACCTTCCCTCGACCTGATTATAATAACTTACCCTGAATCTCATAACTGCGTAGGGTTTCCTATTCGCCCTTCAGAATAGGTGGCGACTCTAAAAGTCTAATTTTTAGGGCAGGTTGCTACAGAAGTTCCTCATCACAAAAACCCAAACAGTTACCAGCAGCAATGTTGGTCACAACCCCTTCAAACTGAGGCACGGTAATGTCTTGAGTCACATGAGCGGAAGCCAGAACTTTCATTAGAGCATCACGGTGAGCTTCCGAGTGCACCAAAAGGGACAAGATAGAAATCTTAGCTTGAGTCTGATCAAGTTGATCAATCACTTTGTAATCACTTTTCTTAATGATCCTCAAGAGTTGCTCGGCATCTTGTGCATTACGTGTTACAGGAGGGTCAACAACAACTTGCTTTCCCTTTGCTTGTGCATTAACGTCCTTATTGGTCTCTTTAGGAAGCGGAGGAGGGGCAGCAAAAATCCGACCACTACGGGTAATGCCACCAGTGCCAGCAATATTTGTGATGCTCGAATTACCCACTGGAGGACACTCATACTTCTTCCCTCGAATATACACAGCATTATAACTCCAAGGAACAGCCTTAGAATCATTCACAGGAGAGGGAACGAGAGATGAGGTTGAAGGAGTTGAAGGAGCATTTGGAACCTGAATAACCATCGGAGTTCTCGGAGCTTGAATGGTCAATGGAGCACTCGGTGCATGAATAACCAGCGGGGTCTTTGGTGCTTGAATGGCCAAAGGCGTGCTCTGAGTTTTTGACGCCTCAGCAGGATGGTAAGGGATTTCTAGGATGGCCACATCTTCAATAGGAACGACCCTTTCCACTCTAAGAACACCTTCGTCCATTAGTTTCTGAATTTCTTCTTTCAACCTAGCGCACTCCTGAGGATTAGAAGAACATTGCAAACAGTAGTCATGTAGCTCACACAAAACCTTTTGTTGCAAAAGATGTTCTCTGATAGTTGCTAGCGGCATCTTAACCTCACTAACATCATTCACCAGGATCTGATCATCACATAACTCAATAGCATTGGTCGCACCAGCATGAGGAGGCATAGGGTTATTCTGCACGTTGGGACCAGTAGGAGTGAATGAGATGAGCTTGTCATCAAGAAGATCCTGAACCTTTAACTTGAATGCTCTACACTTTTCAATAGTATGGCCCGGGGCCCCTGAATGAAATTCACAACGAGCATTAACATCATAACCAGGAGGGAGAGGGCTAGTTGGAGGTCCAAGTTCACGGAGTTGTACCAATTGACCAGCAAGCAACTGAGGGAGAAGTTGGGCATATGACATCGGAACTGGATCAATACGCCTATCTTGGAATCTTGTTCTTTGTGGGCCTGTTAGCTGAAGATTTCGTTTTATAAATTGGTTCTTCGAAGAAGTAAACATTCGAAGGAAAGATGGTTACTGATGACCATCCCTTAAAAATAAAAGAATGGCTCCTGATGGCCATGCTTCGAGAATGAAGACTTCTAAGTTCGTTATGAAGATAATGAATACTGAAGCTAGTAAAAGTGTATGTCTTCGAGGACTTAGACAAAATTTATGAAATATGTTCAAGTATTACTACTTAGCGTGTTTTCGTAGTGTTTTTAAATACACTGCCACGCGTCGAAGAAGGATTCAGGCGGGAAGATTTGAAATTCGAAGACGGTTTCGTAACTGTCTAAATAACAGATGGCGTCCCTGGAGTTCTTATGAGAAACGTGGCATTAGATTAGCGTAGGGCCGTTAAGGTCGAAATTAGTATAAATAGGAGTCTTAATGTTAGGATTCTGTGTGTTCATTTTGTACAAATCACTCACATATTACTCAAGTATCAAGTGTTAAGAGAAAGAGTTCGCTGAGAAAATGTACGTATGACACCACCATTTTAATACATGTGTATTCTCTTTCGTTTTCAAATATCTTTCAGTATTATTGCATTTCATTTACTTCTTGCCATTTACATTTCTATATTTTTACTTTCATGTCATTTACTTTTGAAGTATTTAACATTCCTGCATTTTAAGATTCTTTACGCTTTGACAATACTTTCGTTTCATATGTTATTTTACTTATCCTTTCACTGAAATTATACTTACGTATAACCAAGTGATTGTCAAGATTACTCGTTTTATTCGAAACAATTCTTATTAACGAAGACGAATCATGACTATGGTTCGAATGACCATTGATAACAATCTTTTTGACTATGTGTCCTAGGATCAATCTAGTCGATCCTGCGAGTAACCAAATCATATTTATTATAGTTTGGAAGACTAGCGGTTGTTTACCGGAAATCACCGTAAACAAATTGGCACGCCCAGTGGGACGGTGTCAAGCAGATTGTTTTAATCAATTGTTTTATTTTTGTCTAGACAATATCAAGACCTTGTATGAACCTTAGGAACGGTAAGTTAACGAACAGTGCATAACCGATTCCCAAACGAAGGTACAACAAGAAAATGGTCGTTACGGCCAGTGCAGGGGGTGACCAAGGTCCCCCACAAGGTTCAGGATCAGGAGCGGCAAATTCGACTTCTAGTCAGGGAACACGGGATACACTGGGTCCAATTGGATCGAGACCTGCAGATAACTCCCAGGCTATGCCTGAAAATAATACAGGACCTTCAGGGACTATTCCAGTTTCAGTATCGACAACCGCACCTTCATCCACAAGCGCAGAGGAAATACTGTTTTCCTCGACAAATGCTGCGAATAACTTGTTTGGTCAAGGCACGAATTCTACTTTTGAGTGGAGGCCAAATAATCCATACGGAATGCCATATCCATTAGGGACAGGCGTACGAGGGGCAGGGCCCACATATGCCACAACTAACAATGCGACGTTTTCACCAAATGTTGGTTCAGTGGGTCGAAGTGCACACAACACTAGTTTTTCTACCCAGATGCCCCATTTTACCAAAAATACCAAGCAACATTTAGGCAAGAAATGGATGCAAGCAACCATGATATATTAGGGGTCTTGGCCAAAGAATTGGCTTCAATTTTGAACCCACTAGCGACAAATATTGCTAATACAAATCGGGATAATGTGGAAACTTTCCAAAAGATATCATCCCAAATGAATCGAATGGCAGATTTCATGGGAGTGCCACAACCAAGAAGGAAAGACAAACAGCCTTCGAATCAAGAAGAGAGGCCCATTTTGGAACGTATACAAGATGTGGTTCCACCATCTAGGACAGCCACTAGAGATGTAGGCCCCTCACGAAGAACAGAGATGACCGAAGGAATTCCAGTAATTAACTTAGAGGCTTCAAATCAAAGAACCATTCCCGTTCGACAGGAAACGCAAGAAGAGAGACCCAGATTAAGGATCGTGGGTAGGGACGAGCATCCAGATGAGATTGTCCAAAGAGTCAGAAGAGAAAATCTGGCTACAGAAAATAACTTAACTGCCATGATAGAAAGGGTTATGGCCAATAATGGCCTTAGTACTGGACTTCGACGTCTAAATTATACATCCCCCATATCAGATTATATCATGCAGACAGAGTTGTCTAGGGGCACTAAGGTACCCAAATTTACAAAGTTTTCAGGCGAAACTAACGAGTCAACAGTGGAACATATTGAAGGATAGAAAAACACTTAGAAAGGGGGGGGGGGTTTGAATAAGTGTAGCTTTAAAAACTTGACCGATAAAAATAAATTGCACAGTTATTTTTATCCTGGTTCGTTGTTAACTAAACTACTCCAGTCCACCCCCGCAGAGATGATTTACCTCAACTGAGGATTTAATCCACTAATCGCACGGATTACAATGGTTCTCCACTTAGTCAGCAACTAAGTCTTCCAGAGTCTTCTGATCACACACTGATCACTCCAGGAACAACTGCTTAGATACCCTCTAAGACTTTCTAGAGTATTCTGATCCACACGATCACTCTAGTTACAACCTGCTTAGATAACCTCTAAGACTTCCTAGAGTATTCTGATCCACACGATCACTCTAGTTACTTACAACTTAATGTAATCAATTCTAAGAGTATTACAATTGCTTCTTAAAAGCTATAATCACAAACTGTGATATTTCTCTTAACGTTTAAGCTTAATCTCACTAATATATTACAACAGCAATGTAGTGAGCTTTGATGAAGATGAAGATTCTGAGCTTTGAATAGAACAGAGTTTCAGCAAGTTAATATGAGTTGTTTTGTTCAGAATCGTTAACCTTGCTTCTCATCAGAACTTCATATTTATAGGCGTTGGAGAAGATGACCGTTGAGTGCATTTAATGCTTTGCGTGTTCCGTACAGCATCGCATTTAATGTTATACGCTTTTGTCAACTACCTCGAGCCTTGTTCACGCTGTGTCTACTGACGTTGCCTTTAATAGCTTCTAACGTTCCTTTTGTCAGTCAGCGTAGCCTGACACATGTACTTCCTTCTGATCTGATGTTTGTGAATACAACGTTTAAAT
Source organism: Vicia villosa (assembly GCF_029867415.1). Taxonomy (NCBI): domain Eukaryota; kingdom Viridiplantae; phylum Streptophyta; class Magnoliopsida; order Fabales; family Fabaceae; genus Vicia; species Vicia villosa. Next base: position 43,702,902 of record NC_081180.1, on the reverse strand, counting down.
ATCATCAGAGTCAAACAGCTTGGTGCAAAGCATCTTCTGATCTTCTGACCTTGAAGTGCTTCTGAGCGTGATACCATCAGAACTTCAGTGCTTCTGATCTCATGTTCTTCTGATGCTTCCATAGACCCATGTTCTGATTCTGCTTCGACCATCTTCTGATGTCTTGCCAGACCATGTTCTGATGTTGCATGTTGAACCCTTTGAGACAAAGCTTCTGAGCGCTGAATTATGCATACTCTTTATATATTTCCTGAAAAGGAAATTGCATTGGATTAGAGTACCATATTATCTTAAGCAAAATTCATATTATTGTTATCATCAAAACTAAGATAATTGATCAGAACAAATCTTGTTCTAACAATCTCCCCCTTTTTGATGATGACAAAAACATATATAAATGATATGAATTTGCGATCAGAAAGAGCAGTCGGCAAAAGACAAATTACACAGCTATAGCATAAGCATGTGAATATGTCTCCCCCTGAGATTAACAATCTCCCCCTGAGATAAATAATCTCCCCCTGAAATAAATACTCGAAGAACTTTAATAAAAAATTTCCCTGATTATTTCGGTAGAGACGATCACATAAGCTTCTGTCTTCAGAGAATTCATAGCTTCTGACTTCTGCTTCCATTGGACAGCTTCAGAACTAGAATTTCTTTAGATCCCTAGAACACTCATAGCTTCTGATTCCTGCTTCCGTTTAGGACAGCTTCAGAACTTGAATTTCTTTGATCATCAGAACATTCACAACTTCTGATTCCTGCTTCCATCTAGGACAGCTTCAGAACTTGAATTTCTTTGATCTTCAGAACATTCACAGCTTCTGATTTCTGCTTCCCTCTAGGATAGCTTCAGAGCTTTGAATTTCTACCAACATCACTTCATGCTAGATTTGTATCAGAACATTGTTGAATGTACCAGAGCATCATCAGAGCATCTCTACATCCTGAAATGTTACAGAACAAAAACTAAACGACAAAAGTCAGCATGAACGAGTCAGAACATAAAATGTATATTAGCACACATGATATGTATCAGAGCCATATAGGCTAAAATAATGTATCAGAGCAAATAGAATTTTGTCAGAGCAAATAGACAAATATGGATCAAATTCTATTATCAGTGCTTCTGATTCTGAAGCTTGACAGCACTCAGCTTGCTTCAGTTTCCATAAGCTTATTCTTTTTACAGAATAACGCTTCTTATGGTTTTGCTTCTTGTGTGCTTTGAAGATTCTCTTCACTTCTTTATACCTGCAAAACACTTAAACCATATAGAACTTGCAGTTCTTGTTAGTGAAAGCAACTGATTAAATCAAATCATTTATCACATGTTTCTCCCCCTTTTTGTCATAACATCAAAAAGAATATTTCAAAAGATTCAGATGTATAAAACGACAAATAAAATCACTGGAATGTAAAAACAAAGAAACTTTTCATTGATAATCAAAAGATATTACAAAAGGTTCTTATGTTTAACAAGATGAGAAACATTCCTAGCAAATACATAAAAAGTCATCCCAAGAGGAAATGACTACAAAAATTAAAAACAAAACCCTAGCAAGACACATTCTGTGTCAACCCATCAAGAATCCCTGTGGTCTTCTTGTCTTTCCAGACTAGAACCTCCACTGTAGGAGAGATCCAAGAGACCAAAGAGGAAGAGAGGGACAGTTCACAGACAGAGAACTGCTGTTGCAAACGGGGCTTAGGAGAGCCATCCCGAGATATGCATAGATCTGCCGCCTTTGAGTCATAGATCTTCAACAGGCTTAGAGCATGATTAAGAGATCCAGACAAAGGATTCAAGATGAACGCTAGGTTTGAACTAGGATTTTTTTAAAGAAAGAAAAACTTTGTTTGAGCAAGAGAAAAAACAGGAGAGAGAGAGAAAACTTGATGAGGAATGCAAAGGAACGGAGGATTTAAATAGACAAAAAAATGAAAACGTACAATAAAGAAAATGGTGAAAAACAATTAATGTTACATGACAAGACGGGAGAGAGACTTTGACAAAAAATAAGATACGCACAGTTACCTATGGTCGGCGTCCCTTCAACTGCACGCGCGCTTATCCATGAACAGTAAAGATAGGTTTACCATCCGAGATAAAACGTTACAGCTGTTTTGCTTTAAAAGGGGTTCTGAATCAACTTAGACAATGAAACGTTAGTAATAACCGAATCATAATTTCTAAAAGATTTCAATCAGAACTTCTGATTAAAAAATAATCCACTTTCATTTCAGAAGATACTCATACATAAGAACTTCTCATCTTCTCATTCTGGGCATAAATCCATACTGATGTTCTTCAGAATGAACTTAAACCTATCTTCAGCCAGGGGTTTTGTAAAGATATCAGCCCATTGATGGTCTGTATCCACAAAGTTTAAAGATAGAACACCCTTCTGAACATAGTCCCTTATGAAATGATGTTTAATCTTAATATGTTTAGCTTTTGAATGAAGAATAGGATTCTTAGATAAACATATAGCAGAAGTATTATCACAGAATATAGGAATGTTACTCTCATATATCTGATAATCTTCTAGCTGACTCTTCATCCAGAGCATCTGTGTACTGCAACCAGCAGCAGCGACATATTCTGCTTCTGTTGTTGATAGAGCAATAGTTGCTTGCTTCTTGCTATACCAGGAGATCAAATGACTTCCAAGAAATTGGCAACTTCCTGAAGTACTCTTTCTTTCAATTCTGTCTCCAGCATAGTCAGCATCGCAGAATCCTACTAAGTTGTATTCTTTAGATTTTCTGTAAACTAAGCCAACATTAGTAGTACCTTTCAGATACCTTAGAATTCTCTTAACAGCAGTTAAATGAGATTCTCTAGGATCTGATTGGAATCTAGCACACAAACAAACACTGAACAGAATGTCAGGTCTAGAAGCAGTCAAATATAGAAGAGATCCAATCATACCTCTGTATAACTTCTGATCTACCTTCTTACTTACCTCATCCTTACCTAGGATGCATGTTGGATGCATAGGAGTTTTGGCTTCTTTGCAATCTAGAAGATTAAACTTCTTCAGAAGTTCCTTCACATACTTGGTTTGGTGAACATACGTTCCTTCTGATGTTTGATTTATTTGTATTCCAAGGAAATACTTGAGTTCCCCCATCATGCTCATTTCAAACTCAGCCTGCATAGACTCAGCAAACTCCTTTCCAAGTGTAGCATTAGATGTTCCAAAAATAATATCATCTACATATATTTGACAAATTAAAATATCCCTTTTAAAGGTTTTACAAAAGAGAGTAGTGTCCACTTTTCCTCTAGTGAAACCATTATCCAGAAGGAAAGAACTTAAGCGTTCATACCAAGCTCTGGGAGCTTGTTTCAATCCATACAACGATTTCTTTAGTTTAAAAACATGATTAGGAGACATGGAGTCTTCAAAACCAGGAGGTTGATGGACATAAACTTCTTCATCTATATAACCATTTAAGAAGGCACTCTTAACATCCATCTGATAGAGAGTGATGTTATGTTGAGTGGCAAATGAAATTAATAGACGAATAGATTCTAACTTGGCCACTGGTGCAAAGGTTTCTGTATAGTCAATCCCTTCTTGCTGACTATAACCCTGAGCCACCAGTCTGGCTTTGTTCCTTACCACTTCACCTTTCTCACTGAGCTTGTTTCTGAAGACCCATTTTGTACCGATTATATTGAATCCATCTGGTCTAGGGACAAGATCCCAAACACCATTCCTTGTAAACTAATTCAGTTCTTCTTGCATAGCAATTATCCAGTCTGGATCTTCTAGAGCATGATCAACAGAAGTTGGCTCGATCAAAGATACAAGACCTAATTGACAGACTGCATTGTTCTTAAGGAATGCTCTTGTTCTGATTGGATCATCCTTCTTTCCAAGAATGACATCTTCTGAATGACCAGAGATGAGTCTGGATGATCTTCTGACAGATGGTTCTTCAAAAATGCTTAGATTCTCCAGAGAAGCTGATACTTGATCTTCAGATTCTTTGCTTCTGAGAAGCTCTGCTTCTGATGCGTTGCTTCTTGGCTCAACAACTTCTGATACATCAATATCACAATCTGCAAAATTATCAAACTGCTTTGGTTTTTCAGAACCAAGCTTATCATCAAACCTGATATTGATTGATTCTTCTACAATCAATGTTTCAGTATTGTATACTCTGTAGCCTTTTGAGCGTTCAGAATATCCAAGAAGGAAACATTTTTGTGCTTTGGAATCAAACTTACCAAGATGATCTTTAGTGTTCAGAATAAAGCATACACATCCAAAAGGATGGAAATATGAAATGTTGGGCTTTATATTCTTCCACAATTCATAAGGAGTCTTATTTAGAATAGGTCTGATAGAGATTCTATTCTGAATATAGCATGCAGTGTTTATTGCTTCTGCCCAGAAATGCTTAGCCATATTGGTTTCATTGATCATGGTTCTGGCCATTTCTTGCAGAGTCCTATTCTTTCGTTCTACAACTCCATTTTGCTGTGGAGTTCTAGGACAAGAGAAATCATGGGCAATACCATTTTCTTTGAAGAACTCTTCAAAGAATCTGTTCTCAAATTCACCACCATGATCACTTCTAACCTTTATGATTTTACACTCTTTTTCAGATTGAATCTGAATTCAGAAATCAAAGAACACTGAATGAGACTCATCCTTGTGTTTCAAGAATTTTACCCATGTCCAGCGGCTATAATCATCTACGATGACTAATCCATATTTCTTCCCTCTGACAGATGCTGTTTTGACTGGGCCAAACAGATCAATGTGCAAGAGTTCTAATGGCCTTGAGGTAGAAACAACATTCTTGGACCTGAATGCAGGTTTGGAGAACTTGCCCTTCTGACATGCTTCACAAAGAGCATCTGATTTGAATTTCAGATTAGGGAGTCCTCTGACAAGATCCAGTTTGTTAATCTGAGAAATCTTTCTCAAACTAGCATGACCTAATCTTCTGTGCCAGACCCACTGCTCTTCAGAAACAGACATAAGACAAGTCACCTTCTGACTCATAAGATCTTGTAGATCTGTCTTATAAATGTTGTTCTTCCTCTTGCCGGTAAATAGGATTGAGCCATCCTTCTGATTTACAGCCTTGCAAGACTTTTGATTAAAGATTATATCATAACCATTGTCACTCAATTGACTGATAGATAAGAGGTTATGTGTTAATCCTTCTACAAGAAGTACATTTGAAATGGAAGGAGAGTTACCAGACTTTATAGTTCCAGAGCCAATTATCTTGCCCTTCTGATCTCCTCCAAACTTGACTTCTCCTCCAGACTTAAGCACCAGGTCTTGGAACATAGACCTTCTTCCTGTCATGTGTCGTGAGCATCCAGAGTCCAGGTACCACGACATGTTGTGCTTTGTCCTTTTTGCAGCCAAGGATATCTGCAATAGGAATAATCTTATCCTTAGGTACCCACATTTTCTTGGGTCCTTTCTTGTTAGATTTTCTCAAGTTCTGATTGAACTTGGGTTTAACATTGTAAGCAATAGGAGGAACAGCATGATAATTCTTAATGTGAGTTTCATGATATTTCCTAGGTTGTGTCACATGCTTCTTAGTGTGTGTAATGTGAAAACTTTGAGCATGTGAAGTGTGCCTAATATCATGTGAGTGGCCATACTTGAACTGATCATACAATGGCTTGTATGTGATTTTCATCTTATCAACAGGTTCAAGTTTGTATGGGGTTTTACCCTCAAAACCAATGCCAACTCTACTGTTTCCAGACACAGCATATATCATAGAAGCTAGCTGACTTCTGCCAATACTTCTAGATAAGAACTTCCTGAAACTTAAATCATATTCTTTCAGAATATGGTTTAGACTAGGAGTGGATTTTTCTGAATTGGAAGGAGATCCAACATTATTGGATAATTTTAAAACTTTTTCTTTTAATTCAGAATTTTCCAACTCAAGCTTCTTCGTTTCACATTCAAATAGCTTTTTCAGCTTTTTGTATTTGAGACTAATCTGAGACTTGAATTCCAGAAGTTCTGTTAGACCGGAAACTAACTCATCTCTAGTAAGTTCAGAAAATACCTCTTCAGAATCTGATTCTGATGTAGATTCTGATCCGTCATCTTCTGTCGCCATCAGCGCACAGTTAGCCTGCTCATCTTCAGAGTCTGAATCATCTTCTGACTCATCCCAGGTTGCCATAAGACCTTTCTTCTTATGAAACTTCTTCTTGGGATTTTCCTTCTCAAGTTTTGGACATTCATTCTTGAAGTGTCCAGGCTCATTGCATTCATAGCACATGACCTTCTTCTTGTCAAATCTTCTGTCATCAGAAGATTCTCCACGTTCAAATTTCTTTGAACTTCTGACGCCTCTGAACTTCCTTTGCTTGTTCTTCCAGAGTTGATTTAGCCTTCTGGAGATCAAGGACAGTTCATCTTCTTCTTCAGATTCTGATTCTTCAGGATCTTCTTCTCTAGCCTGAAAAGCGTTAGTGCATTTCTTGATATTGGATTTTAATGCAATAGACTTACCTTTCTTTTGAGGCTCGTTTGCATCCAGTTCAATTTCATGACTCCTCGGGGCACTGATCAGCTCTTCCAAAGAGACTTCATTTAGATTCTTCGCAATCTTAAATGCAGTCACCATAGGACCCCATCTTCTGGGTAAGCTTCTGATGATCTTCTTTACGTGATCAGCCTTGGTGTATCCCTTGTCAAGAACTCTCAATCCAGCAGTAAGAGTTTGAAATCTTGAAAACATCTTTTCAATGTCTTCATCATCCTCCATCTTGAAGGCTTCATACTTCTGGATTAAAGCGAGAGCTTTAGTCTCCTTGACTTGAGCATTTCCTTCATGAGTCATTTTCAAGGACTCATATATGTCATAGGCCGTTTCCCTGTTAGATATCTTCTCATACTCAGCATGAGAGATAGCATTCAGCAAAACAGTTCTGCATTTATGATGATTCCTGAAAAGCTTCTTCTGATCATCGCTCATTTCTTGCCTTGTCAGCTTTACGCCACTGGCATTTACCGGATGTTTGTAACCATCCATCAGAAGATCCCATAGATCACCATCTAGACCAAGAAAGTAACTTTCCAGTTTATCTTTCCAGTATTCAAAGTTTTCACCATCAAATACCGGCGGTCTAGTATAACCATTGTTACCGTTGTGTTGCTCAGCAGAGCCAGATGTAGATGTAGACTTTACAGTTTCATCAGCCATCTTTTACTGAAGCGTTTTTCTCTTCCTGAATCTTTTCTAAACACGGTTAAGTGCTTGCACCTTAGAACCGGCGCTCTGATGCCAATTGAAGGATAGAAAAACACTTAGAAAGGGGGGGTTTGAATAAGTGTAGCTTTAAAAACTTGACCGATAAAAATAAATTGCACAGTTATTTTTATCCTGGTTCGTTGTTAACTAAACTACTCCAGTCCACCCCCGCAGAGATGATTTACCTCAACTGAGGATTTAATCCACTAATCGCACGGATTACAATGGTTCTCCACTTAGTCAGCAACTAAGTCTTCCAGAGTCTTCTGATCACACACTGATCACTCCAGGAACAACTACTTAGATACCCTCTAAGACTTTCTAGAGTATTCTGATCCACACGATCACTCTAGTTACAACCTGCTTAGATAACCTCTAAGACTTCCTAGAGTATTCTGATCCACACGATCACTCTAGTTACTTACAACTTAATGTAATCAATTCTAAGAGTATTACAATTGCTTCTTAAAAGCTATAATCACAAACTGTGATATTTCTCTTAACGTTTAAGCTTAATCTCACTAATATATTACAACAGCAATGTAGTGAGCTTTGATGAAGATGAAGATTCTGAGCTTTGAATAGAACAGAGTTTCAGCAAGTTAATATGAGTTGTTTTGTTCAGAATCGTTAACCTTGCTTCTCATCAGAACTTCATATTTATAGGCGTTGGAGAAGATGACCGTTGAGTGCATTTAATGCTTTGCGTGTTCCGTACAGCATCGCATTTAATGTTATACGCTTTTGTCAACTACCTCGAGCCTTGTTCACGCTGTGTCTACTGACGTTGCCTTTAATAGCTTCTAACGTTCCTTTTGTCAGTCAGCGTAGCCTGCCACATGTACTTCCTTCTGATCTGATGTTTGTGAATACAACGTTTAAATATCATCAGAGTCAAACAGCTTGGTGCAAAGCATCTTCTGATCTTCTGACCTTGAAGTGCTTCTGAGCGTGATACCATCAGAACTTCAGTGCTTCTGATCTCATGTTCTTCTGAGGCTTCCATAGACCCATGTTCTGATTCTGCTTCGACCATCTTCTGATGTCTTGCCAGACCATGTTCTGATGTTGCATGCTGAACCCTTTGAGACAAAGCTTCTGAGCGCTGAATTATGCATACTCTTTATATATTTCCTGAAAAGGAAATTGCATTGGATTAGAGTACCATATTATCTTAAGCAAAATTCATATTATTGTTATCATCAAAACTAAGATAATTGATCAGAACAAATCTTGTTCTAACACATATTGCTAGATATTTGACAGAAGCAGGGGACTTAGCAGGAAACGAAGATCTAAGGATCAAATATTTCCCTAGTTCGCTAACAAAGAATGCTTTCATTTGGTTCACTACCCTGCCACCAAATTCAATAGATGCATGGGCACACTTAGAAAGGCTGTTCCATGAACAATTCTACATAGGCCAAACTAAGATAAGTCTGAAAGAATTGGCCAGTATTAAAAGAAAGTTCACAGAACCAATTGATGACTACTTGAATAGGTTCCGTCTGTTGAAATCAAGGTGTTTTACAACAGTCCCAGAGCATGAACTAGTCGAAATGGCTGCGGGTGGTCTAGATTACTCAATTAGAAAGAAACTAGATACCCAATACCTTAGGGATATGGCCCAGTTGGCAGATAGGGTTCGACAGGTCGAACGCTTGAAGGCAGAAAAGGTTAGAGCAAATAAAAGTTATAAAAAGGAAAGGGTAGCGTACGTCGAAGCCGAAGACGCTGATGATGAGTCTTTCAATGACTCGTATAACCCTGAAGAAGTCGAAATAGACTTAGCTGAGTTGAAAGAAGCGCCACCTTATGCCTGCAAATTATTAAACCCTGCAAATGGAAAAAATCCAGTAGAAAACGATAAGAATGATAGGTTCCCTAAGAAAACTTATACATTCGACGTTACCAAGTGTGATGAAATATTTGATTTACTGGTAAAAGATGGCCAAATGATACTGCCTCCAAATTCCAAAATTCCTCCGTTGGAACAATGTTTTCTTTTCAGGGATCTAATTCAAAATGCTATCAAAGATGGAAGGTTGAAGTTTGCTGACAAGGCCAAGAGTCACATGAAAGTCGATACCAATCCCCTGAACATTGCTGACGCTAGCCTCTGTGAGCTAGAAGATATCAACATGGTGGAGGCATCTGAAGTCGAAGTTGCGGAAACCAAAACAATGTTCAATGGAAAGCAGGCTACTGAGAGCCTAAATAATGATATAGTCTTCAATACTGGTGTTGAAGAGTCTTCCAAGACAGAGATACCTGAAGAGTTGAAGGGAGACAACAGTGAGGCCACTGAAGACCTCAGAATGAAACTCCAGAAGATCCAAATCTCTGAAGTTCCTCCAGCAGTTGTTAACATGGTCAGCGCCAGACGTCCAGTGTCTGAATTTGGCGAATTAGAGACATGGCTGACGAGGCAAAATGGGGGCATCGAAGTTCCTCCAAAAGGTGAAAGCCTCAAAGACTACCTTTGGAATTGCCATGAGAGGAATGGTGGAAAACAATGGATGTGTCCAAGGTGTTCGATCATGCTGAATCGGAGGGTCGAAGCTAACTTCGAAAGGGCTCGACGCGAAAGATGGGAACACCCAGGGAGAGAACCAAATCCCCTACTACAAGTGTACCCAAGGATGGAAGAAAGCTTGGTAGGATTTTTGGTCAGGTGCCACAAAGGGAACACTGAAGTTGCACTATGCCCCAGATGTGGGGCAGTCTATGATGAAATGCTGGAAAGATCATTCGAACGTGTGTACTTCTACATGGGTCGAGAAACTCAGGGGTTGCGTCCTAACCTATACGGTTTCGACACATGGACTCCAACGAAGAGGCCTGATAACCCACACCCCAGAGCTCGAAGGGTAACATTCAAAGTCCCTGCAGATGCACCCAGGGATAGATGGGTGCAAGCTGTAACACCCCTCTAATAACCCGCGGCAAATAACAGTATATTAAATCAGAGTAACATGTAGAGAGGCATCACAATTATATAAATGATAAAACACGCGTCGGTACATATCACGCTTTCACTGAAACAACTGAAATTATAACTCATTAAATTAAATCATGTTTTACACAGCGGAACCAAAACATAGAGTCAACATTCATCATCAATGTATCCGACTCAACCAACAAAACCAATTAGAGTTATAATCAACTCAAAACAAACGTGTTCCCAGTGTTACATCTACCAGAGCATGACACCGACATTATAACTAAAAACCGACTTATGAGCTAATCCTCACCAAGTCGCGCCGCTATCCTCAATCTGAAAATGACAACAAGTAAGGGTGAGTCTCATCACAGTTAACCAATGTTATTGCATCATAAATAATAACATATCATAGTTATATCATTCACCCAATTGTTTCATATTCAGACAAGTCATCATTTACACATCCACAGATAAACAGACAGTCAACATGTAACACATATCATTATGTTATAAACAAATCATGCACATGTATGAAACTGACACTATGCATGTGGTACCAATCATCACCAGTGGAAATTATCCACCGACCGATCTATCATCATCCAGATACGGCCTTGCCAGCACAAATTCCACACAATGGGAATTCTGCCCCTCGCTGAATCCTCTCATCATATAGGATTCAGCCCATGTTTATGAATGCATGCAACATATATATAACATACTTTCATCATTACCATTCTATGAGTAGCATCATCTATACTCATTTCATCATCATCATCATCATCAACAATACTAAGCATGTTCATATATACATTACATCATTCAATACAATCAATCATCAGTAAACCACAGAATCCCATCACAAGGTTTACACAGTCTAAACAGCATACAAACAGGCCTACAAATCGAAAGTTACACATCATCGAACTTTCCAGAAAAATCACAAAACAGAAATTTCACATGCAGGAAACCATACGTGTATCATAGGGTCCATACGCGTCCATACGCGTATCCCCTTGCCTCATACGCGTATCATACGCATTTCAACAGACCGGGTTTTGCCCAAAAGCAACCTCATACGCGTATCAGTCTTGTCATACGCGTATCACCAGAATAATTTTCCTCTTTCAAAATTTCCATACGCGTATGAGCATCCTCATACGCTCCTCATACGTAAATCACCAGCACAGGGTGTTTGGGACAGGGCAACTGCGTATCATACGCGTATAGCCCATTGGGAGTGTCCCCCATACGCGTATTGACCTCATCCCATACACGTATGGCACTGTTTCATACGCGAAACACCAGAAAATGCCCAGAACCTGCAGAATTCGTAACAGTCCAGAACCCATTCGTTTTTACTCATACCAGTCCACGATTTTGAGTCCAAAAACCAGAGAAAAGCACATCTAAACAGCATACGAATTCATCCATAACCATAGTATATGATCCCATAATCAATTTCATTCATCATACCCTAAATCTATCAGTTATTAGGGGTTAACAGTCCAAATTCAATGATGAACACAGATAAAATTCAGAATATAGAATCAATGGATCCAATCATACTCCTAATCCATACTATCACCCATAATACGATAAAAGAGATTAAACGGAGATAATCCCCTTACCTCAGATAAAAGTCTTGGTTCTTGGTCTCTCCCTCTACAGTTCTCCTTCACGTTCCTTGTTCCCAATTCTGTTCTTTCACGTTCTTTCTTTGTTTCCCAATTTCCAATTATTTTATGAAAAATAATAATATTGAGATTAGTGAAAGCTTTACTAAACTACACCCCCATCTTTACTATTTCCTCCTATGGCCCAATTGCCTTAAACCATTATTTATTCATTATTTCCTCAAAATCCTTAATAATTCTAATTATTAATTAAATATTCCAATTTAAATTAATAATAAAATTATACGGGTGTTACAACTCTCCCCCACTAAAAGAGTTTTCGTCCTCGAAAACATACCTCAGGTAAAAAGTTCTGGATAAGAGTCTTTCATCTGACTCTCTAGCTCCCAAGTAACATTTCCCTCAGCAGGTCCTCCCCAAGCTACTCTGACCAAAGCTATTTCCTTGCCACGCAATTGCTTCAGCCTTCGATCCTCAATCCTCACAGGTAAAGTCTCAACCGTCAAGTTATCTTTCACCTGTATATCATCTACTTGGATCACATGGGACGGATCTGAAATGTATTTCCTCAACTGAGACACATGAAATACATCATGCAAATTTGCAAGCATCGGCGGTAAAGCGATACGATAAGCCACTTCTCCCACTCTTTCAGAAATTTGGAATGGTCCGATAAAACGCGGAGTCAACTTCTTGGACTTCAACGCCCGACCAATCCCTGTCATAGGAGTAACTCTCATAAACACATGATCTCCCTCTTGAAACTCAAGTGTTTTCCTCCTCTTGTCATGATAACTCTTCTGACGACTCTGAGAAGCCTTCATCTTCTCCTGAATCATCTTAATCTTTTCCGTAGTCTGTTGTACAATTTCTGGACCAATCACAACACTCTCACCAGATTCGTACCAACACAACGGCGTCCTACACCTCCTACCATACAAAGCCTCAAACGGAGCCATACCGATACTCGAATGATAACTGTTGTTGTAGGTAAACTCAATCAAAGGTAGATAACTATCCCAAGTACCTCCTTTTTCCAACACACAAGCCCGCAACAAATCCTCTAATGACTGAATCGTCCTCTCAGTCTGTCCATCAGTCTGCGGATGATAAGCAGAACTCAATCTTAGCTTAGTACCTAAAGCTTTCTGCAAACCTTCCCAGAACTTAGACGTAAACCTCGGATCTCTGTCAGACACGATACTTGAAGGAATACCATGCAGACTCACTATCTTCTAAATATACAATTGAGCCAGCTTCTCCATCGGATAATCCATTCTCACCGGTATAAAATGAGCAGACTTCGTCAACCTGTCTACCACGACCCAGATAGCTTCACAATTTCTGACAGTTCTCGGCAAGCCCGACACAAAATCCATTGAGATGCTGTCCCACTTCCACTCAGGAATAAACATCGGTTGCATCAACCCAGACGGTTTCTGATGCTCGATCTTTGACTTCTGGCAAGTCAAACAAGAATACACAAACTCAGCAATTTCCCTCTTCATTCCCGGCCACCAAAACAACTTTTTCAAATCATGATACATCTTAGTAGCACCAGGATGAATACTCAATCCACTACGGTGTCCTTCTTCCAAAATACGTTTTCGGAGTTCATCAACATCAGGAATACAAACTCTGTCACCCAACTTCAGTATACCATTCTCATCCACTCTGAATTCACCACTCTTGCCTTGATTAACCAAAGTCATCTTGTCGACCAATTCGACATCAGCCTTCTGACCCTCTCTGATTTCTCCAAGAATACCACTAGTCAGTTTCAGCATACCCAATTTGACACTAGTAGGAGTACTTTCACACACTAAACTCAAGTCTCTGTATTGTTCAATCAAATCCAATTCCTTCACCATTAGCATAGACATATGCAAGGTCTTCCTACTCAAAGCGTCAGCAACCACGTTTGCCTTACCCGGATGGTAATTCAAACCAAAATCATAATCTTTCAGAAATTCTAACCACCTTCTCTGCCTCATATTCAACTCTTTCTGATCAAAGAGATACTTCAGACTCTTATGATCACTGAATACCTCAAATCTCGAACCATACAAATAGTGTCGCCACATCTTCAAAACAAACACCACAGCTGCCAACTCCAAATCATGAGTCGGATAATTCCTTTCATGCACTTTAAATTGTCTCGACGCATAAGCGACCACTTGTTGATTCTGCATCAATACACCACCTAAACCCATTAGTGATGCGTCACAATAAACCACAAATGATTCTGTCGGATTCGGCAAAATCAAAATAGGAGCACTAGTCAATCTTCTCTTCAGCTCTTGGAATCCTTCTTCACACTTTGCATCCCAAATAAAGGTTTGTCCCTTCCTGGTTAGTTTAGTCAACGGCAATGCTAACTTTGAAAATCCCTCAATGAACTTTCTGTAGTAACCTGCAAGGCCAAGAAAACTACGAATCTCGGATACTGACTTCGGAGCTTCCCACTGAGACACAGCTTCTATCTTTGTAGGATCAACAGCAATACCATTCTTAGAAATCACATGTCCAAGAAAACTGACTTCCTCTAACCAGAATTCACACTTCGACAGTTTGGCAAAAAGTTGCTTCTCTTTCAACAATTCTAACACAGTTCTGAGATGCTCTGCATGTTCCTCCTCATTCTTAGAATATATCAGGATATCATCTATAAACACCACCACGAACTTATCGAGATAAGGATGAAAGATCCTGTTCATATATTCTATAAAAACACCAGGTGCATTAGTAACTCCAAACGGCATCACAGAATACTCATAATGTCCATACCTCGTTCTAAAAGCAGTCTTCTGAATATCGTCATCTTTCACATGTATCTGATGATACCCATACCTCAGATCAATTTTACTAAACACACGTGCTCCAACCAACTGGTCCATCAAATCATCAATCCTCGGCAATGGATACCGATTCTTGATAGTGACCTTGTTCAATTGTCTGTAATCTACACACAGCCTCATTGAACCTTCTTTCTTCTTTACCAGCAACACAGGCGCACCCCACGGCGAAACACTAGGACGAATAAATTTCTTCTCAAGCAATTCCTCTAACTGCTTCTTCAATTCAGCCAATTCAGACGGCGACATACGATACGGCGCCATTGACACTGGACTAGTTCCTGGAACCAAATCAATAGAAAACTCCACTTCTCTTTCCGGTGGCAATTCATTCACATCTTCTGGAAAAACTTCTGGAAATTCACACACCACAGGCAATTCGCCACTCGCCACTTTCTCTTTTATGTTCATCAATGCGAACAACATAAACACTGTTGCACCATCTCCAATAGCTTCATTCACCTGTCTAGCTGTCATTTCCAGACTATCAGAACTAACCTCTTCAGGAAAAATCACCGTCTTCGCAAAACAGTTGATATGGACACGGTTGAATTCCAACCAGTTCATTCCCAGGATTACATCAAGTTGTTTCAACGGAAGGCACACTAAGTCCATCCCGAATTCTCTGCCAAAAATGTCAACCGGACAATTCAAGCATGCAGACGAAGTAGTTACTGAACCCGACACAGGAGTGTCAATAACCATACTTCCATTTATATCAGATATCTCAAGATTTAACCTCATAGCACAATCCAAAGAAATAAAAGAATGAGTTGCTCCAGTATCAATAATTGCAACTAAAGGTGTGCCATGAATGAAACACGTACCTTTAATCAACCTGTCCTCTGGAGTAGTCTCTGACCCGGTCAAAGCAAAAACCTTTCCTCCTGATTGGTTCTTCTTTGGCTTAGGACAATTAGGACTGATGTGACCTTCTTCTCCACAGTGGTAACAAGTCACAACCCTCTTCTTGCAGTCAGCAGCAATATGACCCACTTGGTCACACTTGTAACACTTCTTCTGATCAACCTTGCATTCATTCCTACGATGTCGCATCACACCACAATTGTAACACCTGATACAAGCACTGGAATCTCCCCCACTGGGTTTCTTCCAATCAACAGGTTTACCTCTACCATATGGCTTACCTCGATCCATATGTTTCTTTCCTTTTCTGTCAACCAACTCGCGAGAGTGAGATGACCTCAGCTTGATGTTATCTTCCTCAAAAATCCTGCTACAATCTACCAGATCAACAAACCTCCGGATTCTCTGGTACCTGATACCCTGCTTGATCTCATCATGAAGACCATTCTCAAATTTGACACATTTTGAGAACTCACTGGCTTCATCATCATTGTAATGCACATAGTACCTTGCCAGTTCCACAAACTTAGCAGCATACTCCGGTACTGACATATTACCTTGAACCAGCGCCAGAAATTCAACTTCCTTTATTCCCCTGACATCTTCAGGAAAATACCTCCTCAGAAATTCCCTCCCGAATACAGTCCAGGTAATTGTTGTACCACTAGCATCCAGCTCAGTTCTGGTTGACATCCACCAATCATCAGCTTCCTCTAATAACATGTGAGTGCCATATCTCACTTTGAGATCCTCAGCATAGTCAATGACTCCGAAAATCCTCTCGATCTCCTTAAGCCATTTCTGAGCACCTTCAGGATTATGCGTGCCCTTGAACAATGGAGGATTGTTCCTCTGGAAACTGTTCAGTTGTCTGTCAGCACCAATAGCGGCCCCATTGGCATTCCCTCCCAGCACACCAGCAATCATGCCCAGAGCCTCAGCGATCGCATCATCGTTTCTTCCTCCTCTTCCAGCCATTATTCTGCTTAACACAAACAATCCAGTCAGAACAAAAGTATCGACAAATAACTTGTATTAGTCGCATACACAGAAGACTGACACTAAGACTCCTGTCATAACGACCGACTATGCTCTGATACCACTATTGTAACACCCCTCTAATAACCCGCGGCAAATAACAGTATATTAAATCAGAGTAACATGTAGAGAGGCATCACCATTATATAAATGATAAAACACGCGTCGGTACATATCACGCATTCACTGAAACAACTGAAATTATAACTCATTAAATTAAATCATGTTTTACACAGCGGAACCAAAACATAGAGTCAACATTCATCATCAATGTATCCGACTCAACCAACAAAACCAATTAGAGTTATAATCAACTCAAAACAAACGTGTTCCCAGTGTTACATCTACCAGAGCATGACACCGACATTATAACTAAAAATCGACTTATGAGCTAATCCTCACCAAGTCGCGCCGCTATCCTCAATCTGAAAATGACAACAAGTAAGGGTGAGTCTCATCACAGTTAACCAATGTTATTGCATCATAAATAATAACATATCATAGTTATATCATTCACCCAATTGTTTCATATTCAGACAAATCATCATTTACACATCCACAGATAAACAGACAGTCAACATGTAACACATATCATTATGTTATAAACAAATCATGCACATGTATGAAACTGACACTATGCATGTGGTACCAATCATCACCAGTGGAAATTATCCACCGACCGATCTATCATCATCCAGATACGGCCCTGCCAGCATAAATTCCACACAATGGGAATTCTGCCCCTCGCTGAATCCTCTCATCATATAGGATTCAGCCCATGTTTATGAATGCATGCAACATATATATAACATACTTTCATCATTACCATTCTATGAGTAGCATCATCTATACTCATTTCATCATCATCATCATCAACAATACTAAGCATGTTCATATATACATTACATCATTCAATACAATCAATCATCAGTAAACCACAGAATCCTATCACAAGGTTTACACAGTCTAAACAGCATACAAACAGGCCTACAAATCGAAAGTTACACATCATCGAACTTTCCAGAAAAATCACAAAACAGAAATTTCACATGCAGGAAACCATACGCGTATCATAGGGTCCATACGCGTCCATACGCGTATCCCCTTGCCTCATACGCGTATCGTACGCATTTCAACAGACCAGGTTTTGCCCAAAAGCAACCTCATACGCGTATCAGTCTTGTCATACGCGTATCACCAGAATAATTTTCCTCTTTCAAAATTTCCATACGCGTATGAGCATCCTCATACGCTCCTCATACGTAAATCACCAGCACAGGGTGTTTGGGATAGGGCAACTGCGTATCATACACGTATAGCCCATTGGGAGTGTCCCCCATACGCGTATTGACCTCATCCCATACGCGTATGGCACTGTTTCATACGCGAAACACCAGAAAATGCCCAGAACCTGCAGAATTCGTAACAGTCCATAACCCATTCGTTTTTACTCATACCAGTCCACGATTTTGAGTCCAAAAACCAGAGAAAAGCACATCTAAACAGCATCCGAATTCATCCATAACCATAGTATATGATCCCATAATCAATTTCATTCATCATACCCTAAATCTATCAGTTATTAGGGGTTAACAGTCCAAATTCAATGATGAACACAGATAAAATTCAGAATATAGAATCAATGGATCCAATCATACTCCTAATCCATACTATCACACATAATACGATAAAAGAGATTAAACGGAGAGTCTCCCCTTACCTCAGATAAAAGTCTTGGTTCTTGGTCTCTCCCTCTACAGTTCTCCTTCACGTTCCTTGTTCCCAATTCTGTTCTTTCACGTTCTTTCTTTGTTTCCCAATTTCCAATTATTTTATGAAAAATAATAATATTGAGATTAGTGAAAGCTTTACTAAATTACACCCCCATCTTTACTATTTCCTCCTATGGCCCAATTGCCTTAAACCATTATTTATTCATTATTTCTCAAAATCCTTAATAATTCTAAATATTAATTAAATATTCCAATTTAAATTAATAATAAAATTATACGGGTGTTACACAAGCTAATGCAAGAAACAATAAATGGCGAAGTTGGGACCAAGGAGGAAGAACTGCAATGGCATATAGGAGGCAATTTCAAAAACCAAATCGAGAGGCGTATCGACTGGAGAATTACAAAGGAAAAAATCCTATGTCCCGATCCCAGCGGAGAAGGCATAAGAGAATAAAAAAGGCTCAAAAGGAATACAGACCAAGAGAAGTTGGAGATTCTAGTAGCAACCAAGTCCCACACCAGGGGGCAAAGTCAAACAAACCTCCGGTGGAACGCAGGCTCTTCGAAGCTGAAAACATTTTAGAAGAAGAAGAAAAGATGCTCTCCAATTCCTGGAAAGAAGAGGATAGAATGACAAATGATTTCGATTTTGATGGAGTGTCGTCTATAAACCTCAATTGCAACATTGTATCCGTACTCCCTCACGAGTTTAATCAGGAGACTGAAGTTGAAGACTGCGAAGAGGCTGATATCGAGGAAATGGCGAAGCACAGGCCTGTGTGTTATTATGTGCTGAATAATGGTGCAGTTGAAGAACAGAACGCTTTCTTCGAAAGGCCTGATGAGGGTATGCGAAATCATTTGAAGCCACTCTATATCAGGGCTAAAATTGAGAATGTTGGCATTAATAAAGTCTTAGTCGATGGGGGAGCAGCGGTGAACCTAATGCCTCAATACATGCTAAAGAGAATTGGTATGTTCGATACTGATATAAGGCCACATAACATGGTCTTATCTAACTACGAAGGCAAGATAGGACAAACATTGGGAGTCGTTCAGGTCAATTTGACAGTGGGCTCAGTCACAAGGCCAACTATGTTCATGGTTATACCAGCAAAAGCAAATTACAACCTTTTGCTTGGTAGGGAATGGATTCATGGGGTGGCAGCTGTGCCCTCGACAATGCATCAAAGGGTGACAATTTGGAGGGAAGATGGTATAGTGGAGAATATCGAAGGAGATCAGAGTTACTATATGGCTGAAGTTAACCAGGTGAATAAAACCAACTTCGATAGGAACCTGGCAAACATAAGTCCTTGTCATGCTGCAGAAGAGATGTATGCCCCAAATAAGAATGCATTGTACTATTTAACTTTACACTCAAATGGATTCCAGTGGGATAGAGAGATCATGGATGGTCCAGCAGATACAGCACCATTGGAGAATTATCTAGCAGTACGGCCAACAGGCTGGGACGATGACATTAATAATGTCTGAGTCTTCGTTCTTCGAAAAGATTTCGGCTTACGTGGCCGAGAACAAAAGAAAGGCGGCTCTCGAAGCCGAACTATCAAATGCAAATATGGACGCAGTTCTAACCAAAAATGGAGTAACAGAGTTAGAGATACATACGAGTTTCGAATTCTCTGAAGACCCGGTTCAATTCGAAAAGATCGTGAGAGAAGAATCGAGTCAAAGGTTAGACGCAATTTACGACGAAGAACCTTTGGGATTTGAAAAAGACCCAATGGGGTCGAACATAAAGATGTTGGCTCAGGATCCACTTGAAGAAGTAAATCTTGGAGACAAGGATCAAAAAAGAATAACATACATTAGCGCGAAACTAGAACCAGAACTAAAAGCAACGGTCATCAAAATGTTGAAAGAAAACAGAGATTGTTTTGCTTGGGATTATGATGAGATGCCTGGTCTGGGAAGAGACTTGGTCAAATTGAAACTACCAATAAAAGAAGGGAAGAAGCCTGTAAAGCAAACTCCCAGGAGATTCGCGCCAGAGATTCATTCAAAGATTAAAGCAGAGGTCGAAAGGCTTCTACGTTGCAAGTTTATCCGAACTACAAGTTATGTTGAATGGATTGCTAATATAGTACCTGTAATTAAAAAGAATGGTTCATTAAGAGTATGCATAGACTTTCGTGATCTTAATGCAGCCACTCCTAAAGACGAATATCCCATGCCTGTAGCAGAAATGCTAGTAGACTCAGCCGCAGGCTTCGAGTACTTGAGCATGTTGGATGGATATTCTGGATACAATCAGATCTTTATTGCAGAGGATGATGTATCCAAAACAGCATTTCGTTGCCCAGGGGCAATAGGCACTTACGAATGGGTTGTAATGCCTTTTGGTTTAAAAAATGTTGGGGCAACTTATCAAAGAGAAATGAATTCTATATTCCATGACTTTATAGAAACATTCATGCAAGTATATATAGATGACATTGTGGTAAAATCTACCTCGGGTATGAGTCATCTCGATCATTTGAGCCAATCATTCGAAAGAATGAGGAAACATGGCTTGAAGATGAACCCCCTCAAATGTGCTTTCTTTGTGCAGGCAGGTGATTTCTTGGGTTTCGTAGTCCACAAAAAAGGAATAGAAATTAACCAGAACAAGACGAAAGCCATAATGGAAACCAAGTCTCCGTCCACAAAGAAAGAACTACAATCATTATTGGGAAAGATAAATTTCTTAAGGAGATTTATCTCTAATTTGAGTGGACGCACGCAAGCTTTCTCACCTCTACTACGGCTTAAGCAAGGAAAATTTGAGTGGCGTGCTGAACATCAAGAAGCTTTCGATCAGATCAAGCAATACTTGACTTGTCCACCAATCTTATCTCCCCCAAACGGGAAGAAGCACATGCGCCTATACATTTCAGCGTCGGATAAAACAATAGGCAGCATGCTGGCGCAAGAAGATGAGAATGGCATCGAAAGAGCCATTTATTACTTAAGTAGAGTACTCAATGATGCAGAGACTAGATATACTGCTATAGAAAAGCTCTTCCTTTGCTTGTATTTCTCTTGTATCAAACTTAAGTATTATATAAAGCCAGTTGATGTTTATGTTTCATCTCATTGTGATGTTATTAAACATATGTTATCCAAGCCAATACTACATAGTCGAATTGGTAAGTGGGCTTTAGCCCTTACTGAATATTCATTAATATTTCAGCCTCTCAAGGCAATGAAAGGTCAAATTGTGTCAGACTTCATTGTCGACCATGCAGTAGTTGAGAGTCATCAACAGTATGTGGGTTTAAAACCCTGGAAGTTATACTTCGATGGTTCAACGCATAGAGAAGGAACGGGAGTTGGAATGTTGATAATTTCTCCTGATGGAATTCCAACAAAGCTCAAGTATAAAATCGAAGGTCCATTATGCTCCAACAACGAAGCTGAATACGAAGCATTAATTGCCGGACTTGAAGCTTTGTTAGAATTGGGGGCAACCAGAGTCGAAATTAAAGGAGACTCCGAATTGGTCATTAAACAATTGACAAAGGAATACAAGTGCAGCAAAGAAAATTTGATCATGTATTTTGTCATAGCAAATAGGCTACTCAAGAAATTCGAATATGTGGAATTAAAACACATATCAAGGATAAATAACCAAGAAGCAAACGACTTGGCACAATTAGCGTCAGGATACAAAGTATCAAAAGAGAAGTTAGAGGAATTGATTGAAGTAAGAGGGAGAGCAATGTCTACTAAACTTTCCCCAAGTGACCTAGAGAATTCACAATTGGGTTATGCCAACAAAGAAGAATTTGAAGTATTAAACATAGACTCATTGGCAGATACAGATTGGAGGAGTCCAATAATAAACTATCTAAAAAATCCTTCGACGGATACAGACAGGAAAATCAAGTATAGAGCCCTGTCATATTTCCTGATGGGAAATGAATTGTTCAAGAAAACTCCTGAAGGGGTATTATTGAAATGCTTGGGTGAAGCAGAAGCATATCTGGCCCTGTCGAACGTACACAGTGGAGCATGTGGTGCACATCAAGCAGGGCACAAAATGAAATGGCTTTTGTTTCGTTATGGGATGTACTGGCCTTCGATGTTAAAAGATTGCATAGAGTTTGCGAAAGGGTGTCAAGAATGCCAAGAACATGCAGGCATCCAACACGCTCCAGCAAACGAATTAAGTACAATAGTGAAACCTTGTCCTTTTAGGGGATGGGCATTAGATTTGATTGGAGAAATTCACCCCAAGTCGTCTAAAGGTCAAAGGTACATATTAGTAGGAATAGACTATTTCACGAAATGGGTCGAAGCAATACCACTGGCGAATGTGGATCAAGAGGCCGTGATTGAGTTTATTCAGAAACATATTATATATAGGTTTGGAATCCCAGAAAGTATAACAACTGATCAAGGATCAGTCTTTACTGGACGAAAAATGCAAGACTTTGCCAAAGAAATAGGTTTCAAGTTATTTACTTCTACACCTTACTATGCTCAAGCAAATGGACAAGTTGAAGCAGCAAACAAAATAATAATTGGCCTTATTAAAAAACATGTGGGAAAGAAACCCAAGAATTGGCATAAGACTTTGGACCAAGCACTTTGGGCTTGTCGAACATCTCCAAAAGAAGCTACAAACACAACTCCTTTCCAGTTGACGTTTGGACATGATGCAGTACTTCCAATCGAGATATATTTGCAATCAGTAAGGATACAAAGACAAGCAGATATTCCTCCCAACGTATACTGGGAGTTAATGATGAATGAGTTGGTAGATTTGGATGAAGACAGACTTCGAGCGCTGGAAATGATAAAAAGACAAAAGGAAAGAGTGTCCAGAGCATACAACAAAAAGGTGAAAGGTAAAACATTTTTTAATAATGACCTAGTTTGGAAAGTTATTTTACCTATAGATCGAAAGAATCAGGCACTTGGTAAATGGTCCCCACACTGGGAAGGACCCTTTCGAATCTTAAAGGTATTTTCGAACAATGCTTACGAAATTGAAGAGTTGGCAGAAGATCGTAGGATCTTGAGAGTAAACGGGAAATATTTGAAGAGATATAAACCAAGCATGTACGAAGTAAAGATTGCAAAAACGTAGACATTCAGGGTACTACGAAAGCCAAAATGGTCAGACATGTATCAAAACATATACGTTGCATTGATCAAAATGGCTTTATAATAAGAATGGGTTGATAAGTTAAAAGAAAAGAGTCAAAGAAAACACCAAAATATTTGTTTACGAACACAGAATTACATGCATTACAAAAAAAAGGATCCAAAGAACATGATCTAGAAATTTCTGAGATTACAAAAGAAATCATAAAAGCCTAGGGCAAACACTTGCTAATTAATCATTTGGTCTAAACCCTCCAAGGACAGCACAGGCAAGCTTTCGGCTTCGAACATATCTATGGATTCGGAATTGCGCATCCTCCTCACTACACCTTTCTTAAGGAAAATGTAAGAGAGGAGTCTCCCATAGGGAAGACAGGTCACAGTCCCTTGACGTGTGACACCTATGGAAACAGCCTTAACAAGTCCTTTGAAAATCATCAAAGGAAAGTTAATCTTCTTCCCTCGAAGACCACAGAGAATAAACTCCAAATCTTCAACCATGATGCTGTTTTCATCAAGCCTCCGAGGATGGAAGTTACCCACAAGCAGTTGATGCCAGATCCTGATAACCTTGGCACTGAAGGGGTCGTTGTCCATGAGAGTCCTCAACATGAGATGAGTAGTCATGTTGAAGCTGTTATCATCAAAAGTTTCCCCAGAATTATTGCATCTCATTAGGTTGGCAATGGTGGTGGGAGTGATGCTGATATGAGCATGTCGAACCTCAGAAACAATGGTGGTCCTACCTTCAGGATCTATGCGTAGAGACGCAAACATCCAGAAATCTGCCAACATGTTGGGTTAGACAGGACCCTCCAGGATGTCTCCAAAGTAGAAGTCCAGTTCCTGGTTGACAAAGAGGTTTTCGAGGCTAATGAAGTGGTTATCAAGTTCATCTTCAGAAAGTTTGAATTCTTTCTTGATAAGAGCTTTTATGTTGTTGAAAGAAAGAGGTGCAGCCATTTCAGAAAAAGGGTTTAGAGAAAGAAGTTGGTTTTTTCTTTTCTGTTGTTAGTATGTGAGAAAGCACTGGAATGAAGAAATGAAAGTAATATTAGACCCTTTATATAGACACGGGATACTGAAGGTCGGTTTAAATGTTGATGATTGATTAGACTGCATTTGGTTTTCCAAAAAGGGAGTTAAGGCTTCCGCCGTTTCCCGCCCTTGGAAGTTGAGAAGTAATCATGAAACTGATGCACGCACGTCTCAAATAGACGTTTTGAAGAGAGTGACGTCACTGTTTAATAATGATTATGGCTAGAGAAGTGGAAACGTCAAGTCTAAAGGAAAGGATGCTGCGAAGGATAGTCAGGGTCTACATGTTGCATTAAATAAAATCACTATGGAAAATCTGAAGATATATTCTGGCAGAACTTGAAAGATTTGCTAAAAGATAGTGCTTGCGAATATTAGAAACATAGACGGAATGAGAACAGAAGTCAAGCATACAGATAGATGTTTCTACAAAAGGTTCGATTACAAAACGAAAATGCAACAAAATACAGGATTGGAAACAGCTAGTTAAAACCCTCAGGGAGGCTATTTTTGATCTTCAAATATTGATTCTCCCACGAAGACATACGAAGCTCAAGTAACGCCCGATGTTTCTTCAATCTTTCAATCTCTGGCACTAATTTCTGCGCAGTTTCGAAATGTTTAATCCCCGATTGCACCACTTCGAGCAAATCCTGTTGGTTGGCTTTTTGTATGGCTGCCTGACAATGTTCAGCTTCCTTTATCTTTTCTTCGAGGGCCTTTATCTCCTGCTTCCAGGAGTTGATGTTCTTCTCGTAATCATCAAAAGCCTTCTGATTTTCTGAATGTTTAAGCTTGAGGGCCTCACCTTGTTTCGTTGCATCCACAGCAGAATTCCATGAAGAGTCGTGAGAGGCCATTTTCTCAGATAGTTCCTTTTCGACATTTTGCTTTCGAAGAATGTTGGCCTCAAGCTGTTCAACTAGAGAACCTAGCAAAACAATTATCTCTGAAACTTCTGTTGAGACTTGAAACAAATCCACTTTCTTTAAGAGTTGATTTAAGTTGTGACTCTTGATAGGTTCCCGGCTAAGAACATCCACGAGATTGACCCCAAAGAACTTTTCTTTTATCTGTCGAAGGAGGTTGGGAATATCTTCCTTGTCACCAGATTCTATAACGACAGCTGGAGAGACATCAAGTTCTGAAGGCGAAGAAGTATTCACATTCATAATAGCCTTTAGAAAACTAAGAGGATCAGTTTGTTTAAGCTGTTCCAGTTCCAAAGGAGTGGTTTTTGTGTCTAGGGCTGAAGTTTCTTGAGGATTGTGTTTTTCTGGTTTAGAAGTTTCCTCCATAGCATCTTGTTCCGATGCAGTGTCTTCGTTGTCATGTGGTTGTGGATTCACATTGTCGCTGCCTGAGAATGGATGATCTTCTTCCAAATTTTTGTTTTGATGAGTAGGTGGGGATTCGTCAGTAGATTGGCTTTCTTCGACTGGTTCATTAGGCAATATGGTGGTGAGTGGCCTAGCATCTTCGAAGACTGGTGAGAGAATATGAGTTTTGTTTTGAGAGATATCTGTGTTAAACAAACCAGAATTAGTCGTAAGGATAAGGCTTTGAGGAGTTTATCGACGGAAGTGAAAGAGTTACGATTACCGTGAAGTTTATCAACATTAATAGTGAGGTCATAAGCTTTAAGACCTGAAGTGGCAGTGCCAGCATCATCCTGCAATAACAAGGTAAGATGTCGGTTTTATCAGTTAGTTAAAATTACAAGATAGTATGTGGGTTGAAACCCAAATACCTTGGTTAGGATATTGTCTGGACTTGAATTATGACTTTCGACAACGAAAGCATTACTAGCGGTTTTCAGAGGAGATTCTTCAGAAGATGCCTTGTCGCTAGGAGAAGCAACTTTGGAGGAACTTACCCCTTTCTCTTTTCCTGAGGGGGTAACAGCTTTTTGTCTCTTTCTATGTCCTTGTCTGGTACGAGGAGGAGATTTATCGTCATCATCTGAGACAACTGTTGAAGAGACTTTCCGTTTCGAACCTGTTGGGGGTTTCGAGCTCTGGAAAAGATATATATTAAGCAAAATGAGTACTGCTCGCAGGTTATACAAGATTAAGAATATAAAGTGAGTATGTACCGTGGGCTTCTTGTCAGTAACAATGGAGTCACTCTCACTTGGTTTGTTGCTTTTAGATGCCCCAGAATCCTTTTGGGTAGGAGCTTCTTTAATCTTCCTCCTTCGAGCAACAACTGTAGTTGAAACTGAAATCAGTATATCAGCAAAGAAAAGAAAAGTCAGTCGAAAAATTGTCTGAATCCAAACCTTCAGGTATTGGAGTCAAGACACGAACATGTTCAAGATCTATATGAAGATGTCCTTTGAAAGTATCCAAGGTATGCTTAGTCGGAACCACTCGTTCAGCATGTTTTTTACTACTCTCTTGAAGATCTCTTAAAACGTTGCCACACACAAACCAATTTGGAAAAGGGGGGCTCAGGGCCACACCAAAATCCGCACTTGGCAGTGGAGGGAATTTTGGAGGATTAAGTTTGAAAGCCACTTCATAACGTAGTTCTGGTCGAACATACGAGGGCAATTTCAACTTATCCAGTTTGGCGGAAAACTTTTCGCGCAAAATGACTGCAGCCTCACGAACAGTCCGACTAAGATCATCAGGCCTGTAGATAGTTTCAAAGAATTTTTGAAAAGCTTGGATTTCTTTAATGTGAGTCGAGGTACCTTTTTGAAAATTCTCCTGCACATCAGCAAAAGCTGCAGTTAGTTCTTGAGTAAGACTATCGGCATCAAAGATTTGAGAAGTATAGTAATCCGTCCACCACTGGTGAAAGTCTGGTGTAGTATAAAAAGCAGGTTCAAAAGGAATAGGAGAAAGATTGGCGACGCCAACGTATTTGTTGATTTTGGATTCACATTCTTCTTCAGTCAGGTACAAGGTATGGAAACACATATGGTTCCTTTTCTCATATAAACACTTGGGTTTTACTTGAACCAACCCAAACTGTCTCGAAACCAGATTTGGTTGGTAGCATACAAGGACACATTGACCTTTTGATGGTCGAAGGCGATGAGAAAACAACCTTGGGGTCAGAAATGCCTCCCAAATTTCCATAGACTCAGTTTGTTGATCCTGAGATGTTGATGGGAACCTGCGAGTAAACCATTCAGGACCAATTGTTTTGTGTACGAACGGAGCCATAGAAGGATCGAACTGATTGCGCTGGGCGAACATCATTGTATATGCTAGAAAATGTTCACGAAGCTTCCCAGTTTATTCTTTTGGAGTTAGGTAAGCCAACCTGGTTCCTTCTATAGTTCGATTCTTAATTTTGTTATCTTCTTCGTTGACATTGCCTCGAAAAGGAAGATGAGTTTCGAATGTAGCATTAAGCCACAGTTGCAGTAGCCAGAAAGGACCAGCAAAAAGCAGAGTGCCAGTTTTGTAGTTTTTGGTAAGGTTCGAGGCCTCGCTAAGATTTTCATAAAGAGATCCTAAAAGTAACTGGCTTAGGTTGAGCTTTTTTCCAGCATGTAGCTGATTAGCCATGCAAAGGTATCTCTTTGCGACCTGTATGGATCTTGAGCAGAAGGCACATCGTGAGAGCCATAATGCCAAGAAAGCAATATGCTCTTCATCAGAAACTTCTTCTTGCGTTTTGTCATGGTGCTTCTGAATGAATGCAGTGTAAGTAACTGTTGATTCATTAAAACCAATAGTATCAATATCCATCTCATTGGGATCGAAGGTCTCCCCGGTTGGTCGAAGTCCCGTAATAGCAGCTATATCAAAGAGAGTGGGGGTAACCATCCCACATGGGAGATGGAAAGTGTTGTGAGAAGCATCCCAAAAGTGAACCGCTGCTACTAACATGGGTTGGTTATATTCTAAGCCTGTTTTTGACAGTTGAATTAAATCATATATGCCTAACGATTTCCAGAAAGATCCTTTCGTTCTCTCTACTTTTTCTAACCAGGCATAGTACAAATCAGGATCTTTGGCTAAAGGGATTGACCTAAACACTTTTACAAAGTTGGTCATATAGTTTAACCTAATTTTCGCCAAAGCCAAAGGGGTCACAGTTGAAGTTTCTTCAGTATTAGCAGATTCTCCTAAGGGGGAACGACCATCTTCATCTATCTTAATCTTACTAACTAAGGGTCTAGTTTTGTAATAAGCGGGGAAGAATCTGTTCATAGATGAATTGTTTTCGCCTGGTAACGGACCCATAAAAGCAAGAGGTTTTCCAGAAAGTTCAAAGGGAATGATTACCTGGGAAGCGTAAATAGCGCACACTTCTGCGGTATTAGGGTTTGGAATGTGTTCTTGTTCCCCAGACCACATTGTTGTTTGGAGCTTCAGAACAGGTTGAAGAACATTTGAAGATGAAGCCATGGAGAGATTTTGATTGGAAAAGTAAGCTTTTTGAATGGGTTGAGAGTGTTTTTTCCTTTTGAAGAGGATGAAGAAGTAGGAATGAAAAGTTATATAAAAGTGCAAAACCAAGTATTTAAAGGTTTAACGGAAACCCTTTTTAAATCTTTTTGGGTAAAAACCAAGGGGCACGTGGCGGCTAGTGATTTAATCCAACGGCGGTCGAATAAATTAGCTTTACTCCTAGTATGTAGGAGTAATGATC
Organism: Vicia villosa; assembly: GCF_029867415.1. Classification (NCBI taxonomy): domain Eukaryota; kingdom Viridiplantae; phylum Streptophyta; class Magnoliopsida; order Fabales; family Fabaceae; genus Vicia; species Vicia villosa. The sequence continues at coordinate 43,673,795 of NC_081180.1, read as the reverse complement.
AAGAAGTAAGGTCAAAAACGTGGGAATGTAAGTTATGCGAAGACATCTTTGAAAATGACAAGACGTTTTGGAAACAGGGTCAGCAATGATTATGACGTTAGTCAGCAATCTTGGAACTTTCAAAGATCAACAAGAGACGAAATCTTATGATGGCAAGAAACGCCTATTTCTCTTGATTTTCGAAACAGGCATTTATTGGGGGCAATTTGTTAGCTGAAGATTTCGTTTTATAAATTGGTTCTTCGAAGAAGTAAACATTCGAAGGAAAGATGGTTACTGATGACCATCCCTTAAAAATAAAAGAATGGCTCCTGATGGCCATGCTTCGAGAATGAAGACTTCTAAGTTCATTATGAAGATAATGAATACTGAAGCTAGTAGAAGTGTATGTCTTCGAGGACTTAGAAAAAATTTATGAAATATGTTCAAGTATTACTACTTAGCGTGTTTTCGTAGTGTTTTTAAATACATTGCCACGCGTCGAAGAAGGATTCAGGAGGGAAGATTTGAAATTCGAAGACGGTTTCGTAACTGTCTAAATAACAGATGGCGTCCCTGGAGTTCTTATGAGAAACGTGGCATTAGATTAGCGTAGGGCCGTTAAGGTCGAAATTAGTATAAATAGAAGTCTTAATGTTAGGATTCTGTGTGTTCATTTTGTACAAATCACTCACATATTACTCAAGTATCAAGTGTTAAGAGAAAGAGTTCGCTGAGAAAATGTACGTATGACACCACCATTTTAATACATGTGTATTCTCTTTCATTTTCAAATATCTTTCAGTATTATTGCATTTCATTTACTTCTTGCCATTTACATTTCTGTATTTTTACTTTCATGTCATTTACTTTTGAAGTATTTAACATTCCTGCATTTTAAGATTCTTTACGCTTTGACAATACTTTCGTTTCATATGTTATTTTACTTATCCTTTCACTGAAATCATACTTACGTATAACCAAGTGATTGTCAAGATTACTCGTTTTATTCGAAACAATTCTTATTAACGAAGACGAATCATGACTATGGTTCGAATGACCATTGATAACAATCTTTTTGACTATGTGTCCTAGGATTAATCTAGTCGATCCTGCGAGTAACCAAATCATATTTATTATAGTTTGGAAGACTAGCGGTTGTTTACCGGAAATCACCGTAAACAGGGCCCCTTTGACCTTGAGGCCTAGGGTTCTGTTGACGATTCTGAGGAGCAGCAGCTTGTTGTTGTGGTACGAAAGGCTGTTGGGGTGCCATCCATGGTTGTGGAAGAGCAGCAGCATATGCTTGAGGGACATATGGACCAGGAACAGCATAAGGCATCGGATAATAAGGAGGTGGAACAGCAGAATATGCAGGAGCTCGGCCTTGGTCAACAGAAGCGGTGCTAGTCTCACCTTCCTTCTTCTTCACAAACCTAGAATGCGGCTTCTTACCATTACCACTTGAGGTGCTAGGATTAGTAACACCTTGAATGGTACCGGCTTTGACACAGTTCTCAACCCTCTCACCAATGATGACCACATCCGAAAAGGAAGGAGAAGTATTACTAACCATGTGCTGAAGATACGGCCCTTTCAGAGTTCACATAAACAGATCAATCAATTCTCGGTCCAATAAGGGAGGTTGAACTCGAGCAGCAAGTTCACGCCATCTCTGGGCGTATTCCTTAAAGGACTCTTCAGATTTCTGTGACATATTCTGCAGCTGGGCACGGCTAGGAGCCATAGCAGTATTGTAGTGGTATTGTTTCAAGAAGGCATCAACAAGTTCTCCCCGAGTACTGACATTAGACCTCTCGAGTTTCATATACCACTCTAACGGGGCTCCAGTGAGACTATCCTGGAAGAAATGCATAAGTAGAGGTTCGTTCTCAGCGTGAGCGGCCATCTTACGGCAGTAGGAACGAATGTGAGTCTCTGGGCAGGTAACTCCCTTGTACTTATCAAAATCTGGCACCTTGAACTTCGGGGGAATAACAATCCCAGGTACCAAGCACATAGCAGCGGTGTCGAAACTTGAAGTTTTAGCAACCTCAACAGCCTTAAGACGTTCTTCAAGAGCTTGGTACATCTTAGCAGTCTCGGTCAACTCAGCAGTAAGATCATGTTCAAGATCAATAACCTCATGGTGGTCATCCACTACTTTAAGTGTCTCATTAATAGGAGTCTCCTTGGTTTTCACCCCTCCATCAACAGAATTGGTAGGAGTATCTTTGATCAATCCAGCAACGCTCTTTCTGAGCTCTTCTTGTCCCTGGACAACAACATGGAGGGTCTCCATAAGTTGGGTCATCCTTTCCCCCATAACATCCATATCCCTACGAAGGGCGGCTTGATTCTGTTCAAATTGGTCCATGATTCTCTTCTTGTTGTTCCTGGTGCGGTAAGGATGAAAGGAAGTCAGCTTTGTCGTTGAAGCAGAAATCTGGTGCTGAAAGGGACCCCAATTAGTTTCTTGTATAATAACCTGAAAATGCAATGTGATAATGTGAATGCATGAGTGCATATGTGCGTATGACGTGATGTGCCATTTTCAGAGTATCCAAGATTTAATATTGATCCAGAATAGCTAACAATGTGACAAAAGATAAGTATCAAGAGAAACTAGTTCTTTTTCATTCATAACAGAAATTTAAACTTGGGCAAGCCATACATCAACAAGATAGTTCAACAAGGGAAATAAAAGACCCCATCCAACAAGTCTGGTGGTGGTCGAGACATACAGACTCAAACATCAATCCATCTGAATATAAAACAGAGGTCCTCCTTGTCTGAGGTGCTCGTCGCTCCACTTCTTAGTTTCATCAAACAGTTTCTTGGTTGCTTCTCGATCTCTTCCTTTAAGAAGGCTTTGAATCACCTCGTCTTTGCGAAACAAATGCCCATCCAACTTCTTGCAGCACTCCCTAAGTTCGTCACATCCTTTACATTCTGGGAGATAATCCTTCTCAGGTGCATTCTCCATACTTGCCATTTGATCTCTGAGTTTGACATTCTCTTCTGTTAGTCAAGCGGAGCGGAGGTGACTTCCTTTCAGCTGTGTCTCAACTGCTATTCTCTGAGTAGTCTCATCTTCCAGTTTCTTTTTCATAGTCCTCAGCTGATATTTAGTCTCTTTTTCTAACTGGAGCTTGTTGGCTTTCAAGTCTTCTCTGTACTCTTGCTTGAGCTTCTCTTCTGCCTCTTTTATAGCCCTTTTTATGATCTTCTCGTTATCCTCGACAACAATAGTGGTAGCTTTTTCACCCCTTTCAGTTCTAGTCCTCTTTTGAACTGAAGCTCGAGTCATATTCTTTCAGAATATGATGGAGACTTGGAATGGATTTTTCTGTTTCAGAAGGAGATCCATTATCTTTGGATAATTTTAAAACTTTTTTCTTTAGTTCAGAATTTTCCACATCCAGCTTCTTAGTTTCAAATTCAAATTGCTTCTTCAGCTTTTTGTATTTGATACTAAGATGAGCCTTGAGTTCCAGAAGTTCAGTCAAACTGGAAACTAACTCATCTCTAGATAGTTCAGCAAATACCTCTTCAGAATTTGATTCTGATGTAGATTCTGATCCATCATCTTCTGTAGCCATCAGCGCGAAGTTGGCTTGCTCTCCTTCAGAGTCTGATTCTGATTCTGATTCAGAATCATCCCATGTTGCCATAAGACCTTTCTTCTTATGAAACTTCTTCTTGGGATTCTCCTTCTGAAGTTTTGGACATTCATTCTTGAAGTGTCCAGGCTCATTGCACTCATAGCAGACAGCCTTCTTCTTGTCAGATCTTCTGTCACCAGAAGATTCTCCTCGTTCAAATCTCTTTGAACTTGTGAAGCCTCTGAACTTCCTTTGCTTGCTCTTCCAGAGTTGGTTTACCCTTCTGGAGATCATGGACAGTTCATCTTCTTCTTCAGATTCTGATTCTTCAAAATCTTCTTCTTTGGCCTGAAAAGCGTTAGTGCATTTTTTAAAATTAGATTTTAATGCAATAGACTTACCTTTCTTTTGAGGCTCGTTTGCGTCCAGCTCTATTTCATGGCTTCTCAAGGCACTTATCAGTTTTTCCAAAGAGACCTCATTCAAATTCTTTGCAATCTTGAATGCAGTCACCATTGGACCCCATCTTCTGGGTAAACTTTTGATGATCTTCTTTACATGATCAGCCTTGGTGTAGCCTTTATCCAGAACTCTTAATCCAGCAGTTAGAGTTTGAAATCTTGAGAACATATTCTCAATATCTTCATCATCCTCCATCTTGAAGGCTTCATATTTCTGGATTAGAGCAAGAGCTTTAGTCTCCTTGACTTGGGCATTTCCCTCATGGGTCATTTTCAATGACTCATATATATCGTGGGCAGTTTCCCTGTTAGATATCTTCTCATACTCAGCATGAGAGATAGCATTCAGCAAAACAGTCCTACATTTATGATGATTTCTGAAAAGCTTCTTTTGATCATCATTCATTTCTTTCCTTGTAAGCCTTACGCCTGAGGCTTTTACTGGATGTTTGTAACCATCCATCAGAAGATCCCAAAGATCACCATCTAGACCAAGAAAGTAACTTTCCAGTATTCAAAGTTTTCACCATCAAATATTGGTGGTCTAGTGTAACCATTGTTATCATTTCCGTTGTATTGCTCAGAAGAGCCAGATGTAGATGTAGGGTTTGAATCTTCACCAGCCATCTTATACTAAAGCGTTTTTCTCTTCCTGAATCTTTTCTAAACACGGTTAAGTGCTTGCACCTTAGAACCGGCGCTCTGATACCAATTGAAGGATAGAAAAACACTTAGAAAGGGGGGGGGGGTTGAATAAGTGTAGTCTAAAAACTTGAACGATAAAAACAATTTGCACAGTTATTTTTATCCTGGTTCGTTGTTAACTAAACTACTCCAGTCCACCCCCTCGGAGTGATTTACCTCACCCGAGGATTTAATCCACTAATCTCAACAGATTACAATGGTTTTCCACTTAGCCCGCGACTAAGTCTTCTAGAGTATCCTGATCACAACTTGATCACTCTAGGAACAAATGCTTAGACACAAGCTAAGACTTTCTAGAGTATCCTGACCACCACGTGATCACTCTAGTTACAACTGCTTAGACACAAGCTAAGACTTCCTAGAGTATCCTGATCACACTTGATCACTCTAGTTACTTACAAATTAATGTAATCAATTCTAAGAGTATTACAATTTCTTCTGAAAAGCTATAATCACAACAGTCATATTTCTCTTAAAGTTTAAGCTTAATCTCACTAATATATTACAACAGCAATGTAGTGAGCTTTGATGAAGTTTGAGAGTTTGAGAGCTTTTGATTTGAACAGCGTTTCTGTATATTTGATTCAGAGTTCGTAACGTTGCTTCTCATCAGAACTTCATATATATAGGCACTTTGAGAAGATGACCGTTGGGAGCATTTAATGCGTTGCATATTCCGTACAGCATTACATTTAATGTTTCATTCTTTTGTCAACTACCTCGAGCCTTGTTTCCGCTGTATCTACTGACTTTGCCTTTAATAGCTTCTAACGTTCCTTTTGTCAGTCAGCGTAGCCTGCCATCTTGTACTTGCTTCTAATCTGATGTTTGTGTATACAACGTTTGAATATCATCAGAGTCAAACAGCTTGGTGCAGAGCATCTTCTTGTCTTCTGACCTTGAAGTGCTTCTGAGCGTGATACCATGAGAACTTCAGTGCTTCTACTTCTGAACTCAAGTTCTTCTGATGGTTCCATAGACCCATGTTCTGATTCTGCTTTGACCATCTTCTGATGTCTTTCCAGACCATGTTCTGATGTTGCATGCTGAACCTTCTGAGTCAGTGCTTCTTGCGCTGAATTTGTGCATACTCTTTGTAGAATTCCTGAAACGGAAATTGCATAGTATTAGAGTTCCACATTATCTCATACAAAATTCATATCCTTGTTATCATCAAAACTAAGAATATTGATCAGAACAAATCTTGTTCTAACACTTTCTCGGTAAATTAAAACCACACAACACAAAACCACACAACTTTCGTTTAATGTTTCAATTTTCATTTACAGTGACAACAACAACACATGAAAATTAATTGGGTTGGGCGAACGGCAAAATAAAATAAGAGAAAGTTAAGAGGAGATATCATTCACCTCACGGTCACGGCAGAGAGGATAGGACGAACGACGGAGCAGAGTTTTAATTTTTAAAAAACTTTTACCTGTAGTTTTGAAAGAAGGTCAAGGGTTTTGTTTTAAAGATTTTATTTAATTTTAGTTTTGATTCATAAATAATTAATTGGGTTGGGCCTGGACCATTGGTTATTTATTTGTTTTAATTTTTACATCCTGTTTTGACTAATTTTGCCCCTGATTTTGTCTAACACTCGAATATTAAATTAGGAGGAATACAAAGAAAATAAGGGTTGAGTCCGGGCGGGTGCCCGGGCTAGGTGGGCACTAGAACCGCCACTGATTAAGGTGAGGTTTGTAAGTTCTCCTTAAGTTCTTTTTTAGTTAAATTTATCAGGTTTGTAAGTTCTCCTTAAGTTCTTTTTTAGTTAAGTTTATCAGCTTAAGACAATTAAATTCATTCATAAATTAAATAATTCAGAATCTTTTGAAAGTTCAGGTTCACATGCATTCCAACTGCATTAATCTCTCCTTAAGTACTCTATTGGTCTACAAATTTATTGAGTTAACTTTTATATTGTCGGCGTCGACATCATCCGTTGAAAGAACTTTTTTAGCAATGAAGATTATCAAGTCTAATTTGCACAACAAGATCAACAATGTGTGGTTCAATGACTTGATGATATGTTACATCGTGTGAGAGATATTCAAGTCAATTAAATATGTTGATATTATTCGAACATTCACCGCAAAGAGGTCTTGGAGATGACATTTACCTCCTAATTTTATTTAGCACAATATTCACATGTTAGGTTTCATCTCTCTTATGTAGCACATTTTATGACTATTTATATATTATGTCACATGTAATTTGCGGTTAAATTTTTTGTCCAGACTGTCTAAAATTTATAGCTCCGCCACTGACATGACATGTCATGTGCCGCGTGCTCATTGGAGCTTGATTCTAATTTTTTTTACAAGATTAAAACCTTAACCAACATGAGGGGTGCAATTACCGTACATAGATTATTATGGACCATTGGATCATTGGATCAAATTCTAGACATCAATTGTTATTACTCAATACCCAATACTCACCACTCAATACTTAATACTCAATACTAGATTAAAAATATGATCCAATAACTTATGTAAGTTTATGCACAGTGCATAAAAAAAATCCTTATGCATATTAGCCAAAGCCCAACATGAGCTTATTCTAATTTGAAGAATTAAAAAAAATGATGTATATGCTGCTCCATTCACTAGAGAAATATGGCGCCCCTATGACCTTTGCTTCTTTTTTTCTTCTTCTTTTTTCTTTCTTTCTAATTTAACTATTTTATTATTATTATTATTTATTCTATTTTTTAATAAAATTTTATGTTTAAATTAGGATAGATTTTCCTCCTCTTAACATTACGCTTATTTTTTTTTAGAAACCTCTAACCCCACTTCATCTTTTGCACCCCATAGTCTATTTTATTTAGTTTACTTATTTATTTAATCTATTTTTTAAATTTATTTTAGTTAAATTATTTAGTTTTTTAGTTAATTCAATTTTGTTCATCTAATTAGCAAAATACAAAAATAAAAAATATATTTAATTAATATAAAACATAAAAATACATCTCTATTTTATTTAATTAAAAAGAATAACAAAAACAAACTTGTAATACTCTAAAGTATTTTTTTTTCCAATTAAAACATTTGCTCCGTTGGTATATAAATTTCAACACTTTTAGGTCAATACTCGTTTCATCACAAACTTGTATATAATTTACAATATCTTGTACATACCTCATGATTAATTTTATAAATAAGCAGACATAGTTTTTTTTTTTTTTTTTTATAAATAGTCAAACACAACTAAATCATTAACATAATATTAATAATCGAATTTGGTCAATTAAAGATGGACAGAGGTCTCTTGAACGTATGACTCGGTAGATTCTCAAGTACTTGGATACTAGCCGTATAACTAGCTTTTCAAGTACTTGTTATTTTTGAAAGATCTTGACTCGATCCGCAAACCTCTTTTCATAAAAAAAGATTAAAAGGGGCCTCTTGTACGTATGTATCTGTAGATTCCCGAGTATTTGAATACAAGCAGTATTTATTGTCAATCCGATATTCATCTTTTGCTTAAAAAACACTCAACTCATCAAACTACCTTTTTGCCCCCCCCCCCCCCCCCCCCCCCCCCGCGTAACCAAAATAACTTTTTCATAAAAGAATAGTCTGATTCATTTAACGTGAATATAAATAATGCCTAAGACTTCATCGTACGAGCATACATGCAGACATTTAACCACTAAAATGCAATCTAACACTATTCTCTAAAATCGACCAAGACACAAATATTTTTTATCGAACTACGTAGGTCTGAATTTTTCATTGCACTTGGGAATGCGTAAAGCACAATGTTTTGAAACCCTAGCGAACATACTAACAAAAACTATTTTTCGGTCGTTTAATCCTTCCCCTGTAAATAAAATCGATCTAAGAAAGAAACAAATGTTTAAGCACACATTCAACCCTAGCTAACTAAACGTTTTCCATTAAGTACAACAGTTGCGTGGGGTGCCTAATACCTCCCCCCCCCCCCCCGCACAACCAACTCATGAACCCGTATTTGGTTGCGATGATTATCATATCCTCATTCCTTAGGGTTTTATAGTTATTTTCCCCTTTCTTAGAAATAGATAAAATTCGGTGGCGACTCTGTGTCTATTTCGAGCGTTTAGACGCTTGAATATTTCGCGTAGCGACACCTCTCTTTCATACTCAGAAGCTTCAAGTCCTTTTATCAAATGTACCAATCAAAATAAGCACTTCCCTTGAATCTTCTTGTGGATAAGACTTGAGATATCTTCAAGTCAATTACCATCATCAAATAGTTGTAAAGGTATCACTAGTGAACATATACCATAATTCTTTAGCTTGTTTTGGAAGAGTAGCTTGATCAACCATTTTGCGCATCTTTGACTGCTTAAACTAGTCTTGGTAGTTACCTATCTTCATGTTTTGTTGACATCAAAATTACTTAAAGAGTTGTTGCAACTTCAGGTGTTGTCATCATCAAAACCATGACATTATTAGAGCTAAACATATCTTGCTTAACTATGAGCTTTGATCACTTATTGATTATACTTACAAGCACATAATTCCATAACATTCTCACCTTAAAATACCTCTCACTATCTAAGCCAAACCAAAACTTGAAAGATTCAGCCAAAATTGACCTTCAAATTTCATTCACTCATTACCCACATTAGCAACTTCCGTCTTAACAAATCACTGTGCCTAATTGACTTTTCTACATGAATTAATCAATAAACAATACTAATTTGTGTTCTAAAGGTCTTAGAAGAGTTTACAACATTGTATAGAAAAGAAAAAGAAAATTATCCAAACATTACAAAAACGCATCACCATGAATGACTAATGATAAAAACAATTGAATATCTTTATTCAATTTTTCAAAAAATAAAATAAATATTATTTTAATTTTAAATTTCTATTTCAAAAATGTTTATGACGTGTTCATGAAATACAATTCAACATAAACCAAATACTAATAAACTATTGATCTAGCCAAACAAAACCAGAAGATAAAAAAAATCTACAACATTTATGAGAGCACTCCACGGAGAACATGACCAAAAACGCAGACGCCGTCGCACTTCTTTCTCCCGCTCGAACCTCATTTGAAAATCCGTTAACCCGGTGAACTAAACCCGGTTCAAAACCCGTCAACGCGTAGCCCATTTATTCAAACCGCGAAAACTCACACGGGCTTTATCGGGTTAAACAACCCGGTTCCTTTTTTCTTCCCATCTTTTTTACTATATATATATACCCCCAACCGTTATCCACAAAAGAAACACCACGTGGCGTTTTCTCAAGTCACCTTCAGTCTTCTCCTCCATCTTCTTCTTCCTCCACCTCCTCACTGAAACCAAAACAACAAACATCAATTCTCTAACAACTAACATGTTACCGCGTAACCGTTTTCCAAATCACTGAAAACCGTTTCTAACAAAATGACCCATTCACTTTCTCACTCTCTCCACCTACCAAACCCCTCCCCTTTCATCCCCACACTCCTCGACCCAAACACCACCTTCCGCCACCTCTCCTTTCCATCCACCGTAACCAAAACCCAACGGAAACTCAAATTCAAAGCCCACGCAAAGCACAAAGGACTCATCCTCGGAAAGCCATCGGTAACCGTAGAAAGCGGAAAATACACCTACGACATCGAAACCCTAATCAACCGATTCAGCAGCTTAGCTCCACGTGGCAGCATCGCTCGTATCCTCGACTCATTCAAGAACAAGCTTTCCCTCAATGATTTCGCTGTTGTGTTCAAGGAATTCGCCCAGCGCGGAGACTGGCAGCGTTCGCTTCGGTTGTTTAAATACATGCAGAGACAGATTTGGTGTAAACCGAATGAGCATATTTATACAATTATTATTACTCTTTTGGGTAGGGAGGGTTTGTTAGATAAGTGTCGCGAGGTGTTCGATGAAATGCCTAGCCAAGGTGTTCCGAGAAGTGTGTTTGCTTATACTGCTGTTATTAATGCTTATGGTCGTAACGGTCAGTTTCAGGATTCGCTTGAGTTGCTTGATAGAATGAAGCAAGAAAGGGTTTCTGCTAGTGTGTTGACTTATAATACTGTTATTAATGCTTGTGCTAGGGGTGGGTTGGATTGGGAGGGTTTGTTAGGGTTGTTTGCTGAAATGAGACATGAAGGGATACAGCCTGATTTAGTAACTTATAATACATTGCTCGGTGCTTGTGCTCATAGGGGGTTGGGGGATGAAGCTGAAATGGTGTTTAGGACTATGAATGACGGTGGGGTTGTTCCGGATATTAATACTTATAGTTATCTTGTTCATACGTTTGGTAAGCTGGATAAACTTGAGAAGGTTTCGGAGCTTCTTAGGGAAATGGAGTCTGGTGGTAGTTTGCCGGATGTTAGCTCTTATAATGTTTTGTTGGAGGCTTATGCAGAGCCGGGGTCCATCAAAGAATCGATTGGGGTGTTTAGGCAGATGCAGGAGGCGGGGTGTGTGCCGAATGCGGCCACTTATAGTATTTTGTTGAGTTTGTATGGGAAGCATGGGAGGTATGATGATGTTCGTGATCTTTTTCTTGAAATGAAAGTGAGCAACACGGACCCTGATGCTGGTACTTATAATATCCTCATACAGGTCTTTGGGGAGGGTGGGTGCTTTAAGGAAGTTGTCACTTTGTTTCATGACATGGTGGATGAAAATATTGAGCCGAACATGGAGACTTACGAAGGTTTGATATTCGCTTGTGGTAAAGGAGGGCTTTATGAAGATGCTAAGAAAATTTTACTTCATATGAATGAAAAGGGAATAGTTCCGAGTTCCAAGGCTTATACTGGGGTGATTGAAGCATACGGGCAGGCAGCTTTGTATGAAGAAGCGCTGGTTGCATTTAACACAATGAATGAAGTTGGAAGCAACCCAACTATTGAGACCTACAATTCACTTGTTCGTTCATTTGCAAGGGGAGGACTGTACAAAGAGGTAGAAGCAATTTTATTCAGGATGAGGGAGTCTGGTTTACAGCCAGATGTGCATTCGTTCAATGGTGTGATAGAAGCTTTAAGGCAAGCAGGTAAATATGAAGAAGCTGTAAGAGCTCACGGTAAGATGAAAAACTGTGATCCTAATGAGTTGACACTTGAAGCAGTGTTATGGATATACTGCTCTGCTGGTCTTGTTGATGAGAGTCAGGAGCAGTTTCAAGAAATTAAAGCTTCAGGAATACTTCCCAGTGTTATGTGCTACTGCATGATGCTAGCTCTTTACGCAAAGAATGATAGGTAAACATTCTTTCATTTACAGTGCAGTGTTTTTTCTGTTTTATTTAACTTGTTGCAATGCTTCTAACAGTAATTGGGTGCTTATGGTCAATATGGATTATTCGGGTGCTTATGATCAATTTAGATTATTCGTAATAAGATTCTCTTTTGTGGCAGAATTTTTTATTTGATCGGTATTTTTGGTCTCACTAAATTTCAATCTTGGTCTTAGTTTAAGGCAAGGGTGGGAAGTGTTGGGTGCCTTGTTTTCCAGACTTGTTTACTTGAACGATTGAATGTTTGAAGTAATGTTGCTAATCTGGTCAATCTTTGATATTTTGTATATGGAGCAAAGTATCCCTTGCACTCTTTATATTACATCTCTTGCTTATAAATAGGGGTGGAAATAGGTTGGGCCGAGCTAGGCTTTGCCAAGCCTAAGCCTGGCCTGTCAAAAAAACAGAAGCCTAAGCTTGGCCTGTAGCCTGTCGTAGGCTTATTTTTTAGGCCTGAGTCTGGCCTTTTCGAAGGCCTGGTTAGCCTGTTAGCCTACATAAAAGCCTATTTGTTTTAGACATATGTAAATAAGCAATTAAAATAATACTTAAATAGACTAACTAACTAAAAGAACTTATGAGAACAATGTTCATAATGTGTTTTCATCTTATTTTCACAACTTCCTCAACATAACCAAGTTTTATTTAATGTATTTTAATTCAAAGTACAAAACATAATATAATAATAATAAAAAAGTATTAATATTTATTTAAATAGGCCGGCCTGATAGGTTTAAAAGGCTTTTTTTAGGGCCTGAGGCCTAGCCTTTTTAACTAAATAGGCTTATAAAAAAGCCTAGGCTTTTACTATTTAAAAATAATGTATGGCCTGGCCTGAGCCTATATAGGCTAGCCTGTAGGCCCCTGTTATCGGCCTGGCCTACTTCCACCCCTACTTATAAAAAAGCGGATCTAAAGCATGTTCGACCAATAAGATTGTGAAATATTTAGATCAAATATCTGATGAAATAACACTTGAGTAATGGTGACATCTAAGGGCTTACTTGGTTTGTGAAAACATTTTGTTTTTATTTTCCATTTTCACTAACAATTGCAAAAGTGATTCTTGTTTTTAAAGATTTGTATAAGAAATAATGAAAGCAATTTTAATTGTTTCTTATACAAATTTTAGAAATCATGAAACAAAGTGAAAACAAAATGTCATGTTTGCAATTAATAGCAAACTATAGAAAATTCTTGTGGCAAATGGTCTCAAGAAGTGATAAAGAAGAACTTCATGTAACAGTATGATTTGTAATTATGCTCACCCGCCTATACTCGTTGCAAAACAAAACTATATTCTAGTGTACTTGTATTCATTGAACTTAACTTGTGAGTATCACTCACAACTACCCAATTTGTATGGTCTGTCAATCCTTGTGCATTTCAGTTTGCTTTGCATATTTTATAAACAAAAATGATAAAATGACCTGTATTCATTGAACTTAACTTGTGAGTATCTGTCACGACTACCCAATTTGTATGGTCTGTCAATCCTTGTGCATTTCAGTTTGCTTTGCACATTCTATAAACAAAAATGATAAAATGACGGGAATGAAATTATTGAACTATAAAGAACAAGAAAAAAGAAATTGTAACAAAGAAGTTGAAAAATACAGAGATGAAAGAAATGGGGGTGGTGTCAGACCCTTGATTTTATGGAGAAAGAAGTGATAATAAGCTTTGGGGAATGATCACCACAGGAAAACTTGGTTTCTAGGTAAAATTAAAGGGCTGGTTGAATGAAGAATACAAAGAGAGAGACACTCTTAGCAAGGAATTACTCCAAGTTTTTCAACACTCCAAGCTTACTTTTATTGAGTGAGTTGCTTGATTCTTTTTGTCAAGCACATACATCTTAGGATCACATCAATTACTGTTCCAGTAGCGTGAGTCTGTGAGACTTTTGACAATTTTATATAATATATAGAATTTCCTTAGAGCCTTAGCGCAACAGGCACCAAGTGAGAGGTATTTGGGGTTAGAATAATGTGTTCTTTAAGAGGCGATGATGTTAAACTTATATAGCTTTGAAGATGTGGTATTGGGCTTGGTTCAGCCAAAAGCCCAGTTCGGAATAATGTCCATCATAATTCTAGGTCTAACAACAAAAGTTATCTATGATGGAACTTTTAATGACTTTTGGCACATTTGAGCGCTGATTAGATCATTTGTAGAGCCTTTTCCATTTAATAGTTAATGGGGAACCATCCGTTTTCTTACTTCTCTTTGGAATTTTATATCTGATTCTTGTGTAAGGTAAAGACCAAATTAATTTTGGGTCTTTGATTTAACTTTGATCACCTGTTAACTGCATTTTACAGTTTTACTTCTAACACACTGTTTATATTTTATACTCAAACTTGCCTTCAATTTTTTTGATTTCAGGTCAAATGATGCCGATAATCTAATCAATGAGATGATCGCAACAGGAGTGTCGGATATTCATCAAGTGATTGGACAAATGATCAAGGGAGATTTTGATGACGAGTCTAATTGGCCGATTGTGGAGTACATCTTTGATAAACTCAATTCTAAAGGATCTGGAATTGGAATGATGTTCTACAATGCACTATTAGAAGCTCTTTGGTGGATGTGCCAAAGAGAAAGGGCTGCCAGAGTGCTCAATGAAGCATCAAAGCGAGGGCTTTTCCCTGAACTTTTTCGTAAAAATAAACTGGTGTGGTCTGTGGATGTACACAGGTATAATGAAAATGAATTCTTGTTAAACTCATACTGCTCTTTAATTAAGGAAAACAAACACTGCCTCTACAATGTTAGGGTTTACTGTTTAGAGTCTATAACTTTCAGTTCAGGCAATTAACCTCTTCCATTTTGTGTATTCTCCAGAAGCATGAGTTGATTTTGAGTGGTTAATTTTAGTTTCTAAATTCCTATTTATCAATCCCTATATTTAAGAAATCAATCGATAAATTGGTAGTAGAAGAAGTTTAAGTTCAAGAATAGTAATGCACATGAAATGACTAGCAAGATTGATAAATATAACTATCAAAGCCTTTTTCAATTTCAAGGGGGCTTAACTGTTGAAATTGAAAGTTGAGAAGTCTAATTTCTTAGCCTCCAAAATTGAATGGTTTTATGCATTTTCATTTTTAATGAATTATGTGAAACTAAAGCTTGATTCTCATGTAGGATGTCTGAAGGTGGTGCATTAACAGCATTGTCAATATGGTTGAACGATATGCAGGAGATGTTCATGACTGGCAAGGATCTTCCTGAACTTGCAGCCGTTGTTGTGGCGTAAGTTTCTTTAATATCTAAAACCTATTGATTTAATCTTTTATGTTTTCTTTACGACACACCATTGATGTCATAGAAATGGTGTAAGACCGGTCTGCGGGTACACCCGTGTCTGATCCACCTAGGTTTATAATAGGCGGACAAGGACAATGCATTGGTCTATTACTTTTTCTTTACAAGTAAAACAGTTGTCTAGCACCTGATTTTGATCACCAGATAGAGATTTCTAACAAAAATATATTTTCCCATTTAATCAGTCGGGGTATAATGGAGGAAAGCGCAGATGCCCAAGATTTTCCCATCGCAAAGGCTGCATTTTCGTTCCTGCAGGATACTGTCTCATCCTCTTTTACTTACCCCGCATGGAACAAAGGTCGCATTGTTTGTCAGCAGTCACAACTGAGGCAAATTCTATCGGGCACCGGATCATCTTCAAGTATAGAAGAAGTGGATAAATTAGTATCTTTAAGTAATAGCTCATTGACTACTGCAGGAGCTATAACATCCAAATCTGATGTTCAAAGTGGTAGAGCTAATGGTGTTGATTCCAGAACCAATAGAACTAGAACAGAGCTTCTAATTAGTGCAGTTTAGATTAGAGCAATATAGAAATTATATTCACCACTTTTCCACGCCCTGTTTGGGTTCATTTGAAATTAGGATTGGGGCTGGTTTTCTAGTCTACAAAGTTTTGGTAAATAGATTCTCAAGGTAGTATTTATTTATTTATTGTTCTGCACTGTAGACACCATAAATAAATACAAGTTTCTAGATGAGTTCAATCATGTTACCTTTAAACCTCTGGAATTTTTTTCTCTTGACACCCTGTTGTTTTAACTCGGAAATTATTCTATCTAGTAAAACCATTTTTTCATCAGTGATATTCTAATGTTTTTATTTCCCACACCACTTAAAATGAGATTCTACCACAATTTCTGATATCGGAGTTATTCAGTTTTTTTCTAGTGACTATACTAATAATGTTATTTATGTTTTGTGTCTGTTCATCCATTTTAAAAGGCAATTTATCTTGCTAACACATTTCTATTCCAACTTGATTATGATAGACAAAAAAGCAAACTCATCTCGCTAACACAATTCCATTCCAACAACTCTTCACACAAAGTTCTTAACTTTTATGGTTACCTTCAAATTTCGTTACCGTTACTCTCGCTGCTCTAAAGTATACAACATTGTTTTCATGCATAATTGGTGTTGGCTGGGATGCCACACTATTTTATCCCATCAACATTTAGGCTCTTTGCGATGCGGTTTGGTTCAAGGGTGAAAATAAAATCCATTTAGAGATTATCCATCTAATTCATACACAATAATACAAGGAATTTCTTTATAGACACATATGTCTTTGTAGGGACCTCTAACGATTTTTTTTTCCTCTAAAATTCAGAGATGTATCTCTCAGACGAAATTCTTTTTTTCCTCGAGCGTTCGGAGATGTATCTCTGAACGCACAAAATTCATATTTTTTGATATTTTCAAAGATGAATTTCCGAAATAACCTAATATTTATTAAAAAATTAAAATCAAGGTGAAATTTGGGATATTGGTTAATTCAGATATGCATATCCGAATTAACCAATATCTCAAATTTACTTTGGGTGAGTTCGTGTGTGTGTGTGTATATATATATATATATTAACCAATATTTCAAATTTCTTTGGAATGCGTTCGAATATGCATATTTAAAGGATATTTGGAGTTTTTAGAAGTGTTTTTCACCATATATGAGTGTACAAAGAAATTTTCATTAATCCATCCAATCCATCCATCAAAATCCATACACAAATTAATCCATCCAATCAAATTCATTCATCAAATAAAAAATTAGTTAATGAATTGGATATAATCCTTCTACTTTACTATATGGATGGATCCAATCCATCCATCTCATTTTATAAATTCAATAAATTTATATATATATATATATATATATATATATATATATATATATATATATATATATATATATATATATATATATATATATATATATATATATATATATATATATATATAGGGGACGACTCAAGTGAGAACACTTGTTTATTATGAGAAATGAGAACAATGAATCACGACCATTAAATTTTGATTTTGTTGATTTTAATGGACTGGATTGGTTTCTCTTTCTATGATTCTTAGTATTTATTTTAAATCAACATAGAAAGAGAAACCAATCCAGTCCATTAAAATCAACAAAATCAAAATTTAATGGTCGTGATTCATTGTTCTCATTTCTCATAATAACCAAGTGTTCTCACTTGAGTCGTCCCCTATATATATATATATATATATATATATATATATATATATAAATAATATTTTGAGTGAAATTAAAAAATTTCATAAAATTGTTTTATCTTTTTAATAAATACTTTTATTTTAAAATCTCTCTCTCTCTCTCTCTCATACGCACACACACAAAGGGCGATAAGGACCCCTCATAGGGATCTAGAAGTTTTGCTCGTTTCAAAGGAAGGAAAGGATTCATCGTTTTTTATCGTCTCAAAGGAGCAAGGGAAAAGAGTGCTTCCCCATGAAAGATGACTTGTCATTTATAAATGACAGAGATATAAATAATACTCGCCTAAATCAAAGTAGTAACAACAAAACAAATAAACAACGATAAAAGTGAGAGTGTTCCTAGGGCCTTCCCATAGAGTCTTCAGTCTCCTATCTTCTTGCTTTTCCAAGGAAGAGCCTTTCCACCTTTAGGGGACATTTATAGTGGCTTAACTCTCTAACCCATGAATTTGGTGTTCATGCCTAGAGTTCATACTCTTTCAGCTGTAAACTTTCCACATAGCACTTTCTAGCGACTTCTTGGTCTCTTTGGATAACTCCAAACCGTCCGTTAGAGGCAAGTATTTCATACAAAAATAAAGAATATATAAGGAAATGACCAACTGATTAAAATTTGGCCTATGTATGATCATATATGGTCTTCAACATTATGTAGTCTTTCACTTGTACTTTCATCCCAAAAAACTCAACTAGTGACCCCTTGATAGCTTTTAGGTCATCTGGGTTGAGGCGAAGTTTCTCAAATGCATACTAATAGAGCTAGGGTATCTGTAGAGCTTCCTTGATCTAAGAAGACTCTTCTAATTTCCTTGTCGTCGCACTTGACAATGATGACCATGGAGTTGTGATTGTGGAGATGGACATCTGCTACATCTTTCTCTGAAAAGAGATTTAGACTTCCAATGTCTTGGTCTCATCTTCCTTCATATCTATGGGAAGATCCTCTATATTTAATATCTGGCAGGCATATATTCTTCAGGAGGAATCGATATCTCCGCCCCCAACAAATTCTCTTGCAATAGTATTGACCACATGGCTTACAACCTTGTCACCTCCTTATTTAGATGGCCTTTTTGCCTTTTTGGGTCCAGGACTTCCAGTATTGTCACTCCCACGAGAGTTGTCCATGCCTGATCCTTGAGAGGAGTCGTCTTTAATATATTTCTTAAGGTGGCACTCATGGATCAGATGCTCAATCTCTTTCTTCAACTAGTATCAATCTTCAGTGAGGTGTTATTTAACCTTGTGAAACTTAAACCATCTTCCTGGCTTAGGTTCCATAACATCAACATTTAGAGCTAGAGGCGTCAGGATATCATGCAAGTGAAGAACCACCTGCCATATTTGCTCGCAGAGAGTGTTCGTGGGCGGGAAGCTCTCGACAGACTTTCCACCTACTTAAATATCATTTTGTCCCTGATGGGCGAGGTATAATTGTTATTTAATGAATGTCGTGAGCCTTCAATGATAGGAACATGCTTTTTCACGTCACTTGCTTTCTTTTTAGCGTTACTTTCCCCGCCCTTTATATATCCATTCGCCCTTGTGACCACCTCTACTAACAAAGATGCTGACCTTTAGGTGAGAAACTCGTTGAAATTCCTTGCCTTGAGACGATTATGAAAATCTCCTACGAACATTTCTTGGTTCAGGTGGACGAATTTAGCGGTGGCTTTGTTGAAACGGGCGAGGTATTCTCTCGGTGACTTTGAGGGGCCTTGCCGGATGTTAAACAGGCTGGTGGTGGACAACTTTCTATTTTGACTGGCTATGAACTAGTGCACAAGTTTCTTCACTAACTCTTGGTAGTTGGAAATAGAAGCTCAGGGTAGGCCCATGTACCATCATAAGTCTACATCCCTGAAAGTTCCAAACAAAAGCTTGCATTTCAGAGAGTCGAACGCTCTGATGATGGTCACTTGCGTGTTGATGGAGGCGACATGCTCGTAAAGATCGCTACGCTGATCAAACTTTTCCAAAGAGTGAGGCTTGAAACCTTCGGGGACATGTGCTTCCCATACCTCGTTTGAGAGGGACTATGGATCCAACACCTTAGTCTCTTTTATGGGGGTAGCCTCATATTGGCGTTGTTGTATGTTGAGGACGCTGTCCTTGCGAGTTTGATTTTGGCACCACAATGGTGGCATACATCTCTACTATGGCGTTGGGATCGCTGCTACCTCTGGTATCCTCCTTTGTAGGGGATTGTGCTCTCCTAGCTACCATGGTTGAGGATGGTTGGGGCTCGGGGAAGATGTTTTGGTGAGTTTCAAAATGGTGGTGATAATGAAAGGTGTGGCTCAGATTAGTTTTACCGGGCCCCACTCTACTTGCTAAAAAAGTACATGTGTAGTACCCCTACACTCGTAGGGGTGGCAAGAGGCTTTATAATTTGTGGTGGTTTAGGGAAAGATCAGAGTGGTGAGAGGCCAATTTTTGAGGTGTTTTTTGTGAAGTGAGAGCAAGATCACGAGGGTATGAAGCTTTGTATTTCAGGGGTGTTTGGTGGTGAATTCAAAATGTCCGTCTCAACCCTAAGGTCAAGATATTTATTGAGCCCAATGTGTTTGGATTTGGGGACTCCTGAGAAGTAGTAATTGTTCCACGTTAACTAAGGAAGTTGTTGACTGCCTACTTCTTAGGGAATCGTAACCAAGATATCTTGCACATGCAGTTATTGACTATGTACACATCACCCTCCACGTTTCTCATCAGAGCGATCCACCTATTAAGTGCGGGTTACGGCTGGGCATTATATTCTGGGGCGATCGCCTAATGAAGCTTGGCCCTGTATTGCCCTATTGTGGGTCTTTACAAATATATGACTATAATCTTCTTCATGACCCATTAGTGGTATCAAAGTCAATGGCCTAGATAAGGAATCAAATCCTTGTATCAAAAGTCTTCCCGACAAAGTGGTAGTCAGTCGACATGTCCCGTCAAAGCGCATGTGACATGATAAGGGTGTCAACAAAGATACACGCGTATATGAATGAATGAGCTTCCGCTTAAGGGATAATATTTAAGTTTGAGTTAGACATCTCACAATGCTTGTAAAAATGAAGGTTGAACATTTTATAAGTAAGAAGATCCATATATTCAACCTCTTCAAAATAGTTTTCATTTTTTTTTTTATCTTTCTTGACATTGTTGTAAAATAAAATGTTCTTAAGCCGCCCTCGAAAATAAAATAGGCAAATAAAATTATATCATATTTCAACAAATAATTAAATAAAATCAACTTAAAAAATAATAATTCAACTAAAGTTAGAGGATCTTATAGTATGCGTGAGAATGAAGGGAGATGAAAACCAATTTAAATTCATATTTCTAAAATTTTAGGCGTGAGGAAAAGGAAAAAGAGAGGTATATTTGATGTTGATAACTCCACTATATCCACAACCAAGCAGTTGTTCATTAGTCCATCAAGTCAATTTTATTAATTGCACCCTGTGCATAAATATATATATATTACTAGTTTATTAGTATTTTTTAATCTTATCAAGTAGAGTAATTTAATTCATATTAATCACATCGAATAAATAAATTAAACCTATGTTAAAATGATTTAATAAAATATAGGTTCCACGATACTACACACAATTGAAAAGTTATCATTAAATAAAAAAGTATTCAATTTACTATTACATTAGTATAATAATAAGCATAAAAATAAATCATTAGTTATTAAAATATAATTTCAATTAGTCAATACAAGAATAACTCATAAAATAATCAATTATGCAAAGAATAATTATTTAACCACATTGATGGAAGTAAAAGAAATTCATGATTATTTTGCACAGTTGATTTGATAAATTTGGTCATTTTTCAATAACTTTTCAAGAATGTCCTACTCGATTGAGGCCGTATGATACTTGGATAATTCAGGAACAACTAATTCTAACCATAAGTGCATACTTATCGTAGCTATCAAGAGCACGATCTGCTCGACCGACTCTGATATCAAAATGTAACACTATAAAATAAGTATTGAGAAAAAGTATTATATAATGTTAAATATTACAGTAATAAGTGACGGTCCTTTGGAATTTAGTTGTAAGGTCGACTTAAAGGAAAAAAAAATAAAAATAACAAAAGAATTAAAATACACAAGTGGAATTACTTGATTAAGAATCCCACTTCAAAACCTAATATATAAATTCTAGTAATTTTTCTTGATGATCATTTGATGATCATGTAATCACGTTCTTGAATAAAAATACATAAAACACAGGAGGAAAACTAATCCCATAGAGGATTTTATTCAAAGAATCTCAAACTCTACTCACACCATCTAATTGATGCATTTAATCACTACTTATTGAATTTTTAAAGGTAAAATGTCTAAATCTCTAATCTTTCATTAAGAACTCAAAATAACTTAACTCGTGTCCAAGTGTAACTTACTGAGGACTTGGGAATAATAAAGTTTTATTCTAATGCGTGTTTGGTCTTAGCTTATCTGGAATATAAATGTTTAGATTCTGGAACGTGATAATAATCCGAAGATTTAAACCTACCTGACACATGAACAATAGTGAGTCTAGTAATCAAAGACACCCTTACAAATCAGTTCTGGATTTGTGACATTGTTGTTACAATCATGAATTGGTTACATGTTCTATTTTGGTAAGATTGGAGATATATTAGCTCTGTAAGTGGTGCCCCACTTACCATGACTTACATGTTCCGTCGTATATACGGAGAACCCATTTAGCCACGGTAGATCCTTTATTCTCACTTAACCCTAAAATCATATTTTATATATATATATATATATATATATATATATATATATATATATATATATATATATATATATATATATATATATATATATATATATATATATATATATATATTTGCGCGTATAAGTAGATAATTGAATACATAGTCTAAATGCATGCACACTTCTTACCCAAGTAACATGCTTAACATCAATATGCATTCATCGCAATACATCATCGAAGTCATGATGTTCATCACCATTTAATGTTTCTATTAAAACTTATGCATTCCCCTTACTTGGTATAAATAGACTCATGTCTAACAAATTCCTCTTGATTCTTGGCCATGCATTACTTTCTTATAATCACATATTTAAGAGTGTTTTTATAGTTAGGATCATGGTAATTACTTAATGAGTGGTTAAACCTACTCAAATTGGGGTTTTGAACATGTGAATTAGGGTTTTTGGTGAATTTAATTGATGGTCATGAATTGAATCATAAACCTTCTTGAATCGACTCCAGCAAGTAGATCAAATTGAAAACTACCAGCTTTGAATCAATTCCAATGGTCTATGGTCTTATTCAAACGTGCCAAAACCCTTCTTGAATCCATTTAAACCTTCTTAAATCAATTCCAACACTTCCTAAATCGATTCCAACTGGCTGAAACCCAGAAAAACATCATTTTCACATTAGAACCCCGTCCTATATCCTACTTTAACACCTCCTAACACCCTTTTATCAATTCTATAGGTTCATGGATAACTATAGCATAAATAGCACAGCCAATCCTCGACATATCAACAAGTTATTAATCTAATTTCATCGTGCATCATTCATCATTCTACACATAAACTTCAAACTATTAAGTGACTAGAATTCATAATCTAATCTCATGCATGTCATTCATTTATATTTACTCGTAACTAGGATCAATACATAATAAAACCTACCTCTATTTCCAAAAATTGAAGATGATGGTGGTGATGATTCCTTTAATTGTATGCAAGCCCGATAAAGTGCAAAATGTTGTCCTCATCTTGCTTTTTACACCTTTAACACCAAGTTTCTTCCCTTATGTTTAAATCTTCTGCAACTTGAGTCTTCTAATTCATTTGAAGGTTTGATGGTCATATCCCCTTGTTCATGATTTCATCCTCCTTACCAATTATTTCCTTGCATGCTAGATAATCCTTAAGCATGATAGATTTCAAAGTCAAGATGATCAACATTGGGAAATGAGGATGAATGCAAGGATGAAGATGCAAACACCACATTCACACCATTTTTCTCTTGTTTCTCATGTGAAAAAGGTTGAGGAGGAGAGAGATTCCTGACTTCCAACTCCAAGCTCCCATTATTTGTAAAGCCTTGCCTAAATGATCATTTTGCCCTTTACTAATAAATGTGAAATTCCCACATTACCCTCATTCTTAAACTAAATTTCCAATTGATCTTTTTCTATTAATAATGGTTTAAGTAATTAATTAAATTCCTTAAGCTCTACATAAATCTTGATCTACCTTTAAATACAACTAGCCCTTGTTGGAATGACTAAAACGCTCCTCTTAAATAGTGTGAATTTATGAAAATTGCCCTAACTCCTTTGTTTAACCCCTAAAGGTTCATTGGTTACTAATTACTGTTTAAGGGAATAACTATCATTTCTTAAACCTTAACTAGAATTACCTTGACTTAAACTTTCATAAAAAATTTATGTGAAGACCATAATACCCTTTAGGATAAAATGTCTATTTTACCCTTCAACCTTTAATTTCATGGTCTGTAATACCTCATCGTTTCTCAACATCCTTAATTTATCACTTTCGATGTATCACAATAAGTCCCCAATTAGTATCGTAACACCTAATGATTAGAATAGGAGAATTTGGGATGTTACATGAACCCTATAGTGATAGAATCCATGAATTGATAATCATGGTTTTATGTGTTGTGCAAGAAACATTCTGGTTTTTATAATGAAAAATATGATAATTGTCAAGTTTGTTGATGACATTTGTCAAATATGTTTTGACCATGATGAATCTTTCCAATCGTTCCTGATTATTGCATCCAATCAAAGAAGAAATATTTCAAGCATTACTAGTCAAACATGTCAAGCTAAATGCTACAAATTGGTGAATTAAGCAAGAGAACTTGAAGACTTGAAGTTATGATCTTGAAGCCTCAAGGCTTGAAGGTGTGAAATTGTGAAAGCTTGCCTAGTCTTGCGCTTAGGGTTTTTCCTATGCTTGGCCAGTTTAGTATAAAAGGAAAAAAAGTCTTGAGATACTATGACAATTACACACAAACACATAAAATGTTTTAAAACCTCATCTCTTTTGATAAATCATTTGAAAACCAATTTGGGTGAATGCTTAATTGATTGGAAGATTGTTTGAATAATTAAGAAGGTAAAATATATTATCTAATTGATTAAGAGGTCTTTTAATTGATTAATCTAAGTATAACGATTCTTAATTGATTAAGGGGGGGGGGGGGGGGGGGGTTTAATAATCAATTAAGTGAGATAAAATTTCAAAATTTCTTATTTTAGGTTAGTTAATTTATTAATACATGGATTTATTCATTTAACTTATTAAAATGGCTGGTTGCTTTCTTTTTGAGCCAAATTTTTTCTATATAAAGGAGACTTCTCCTTATTTGAAAACACACAAGTTTTCTAAATAGAATTATTTTTCTATTATTATTTCTCCCTTTCTATTATAAATTTAATTTCCACTAAAGGAGACTTAGTGCCTAGAGAATGAAAAGTTCTTTTTGAGAGTTGTTGAACTAGTGTTGTATGGAAAGTTTTATTGAAGAGAATATTCTCTTACGATTTATTTGTAATAATGTTTTAAGGTTGCAAGCTTAACCTGTTAAAATCTTGGGTTTAGGTTTTGATTTGAACTTATGAAAAATAGTGGTTTAAGTGTTGAGTAAATCCCGTGTAAAAGATTTATCTGTTTTTGGAAGGTTTTTGGGTTGATCCTGTGCAAAATATCAAGTTGTTGTGAAAGTGTTTTGTTTGATCTTGTGAAAAGCTCAAGGTTGATTTTAGTAGATATCTCAAGAAGAAGCTCTTAGTGTTTGAAGTAGACTAAGTGGTTTATATACAAAACCTCACTGTTTGATAGTGAAATGTTTACCGTATGGAAATCAAGAATAGAAATGTTTTTAGATTCTACTTATTTTGATTTATGGAATTACGTTTGAAATGGTCCTTTTTTTCTTACACATTCAATTAATAACGAAGTAGTAAACAAACCAAAAATCAGTGGACCGTAGAAGAAAATAAAAATGTGCAACAAGGGTTTAAAACTAATATTTGATGATAAGTGTGTTAAGAACTATAGAATACAATTATGTTTTTAACCATGACACTGCTAAAGAAGTGCAAGACACCGTTGAGGAAATATATGAAATTTCAACTGAGATGAAAAGGGAAATGATGAACACACCTAGCCTAGAAGTTGAGACGCCAAGTGAAACTAAAGATATTCTTCAAAGATGATTCTATGGTATTAAAAATTTTGATGTTGATTTCAAAAATTGCATGTCTAATGAGTTTCTAAGATTCAAGAACTAGCATTGGACACCTGATTCATCACTAGAATCTAGAGAAACAAATATTGTTGATAATTTAGGATGAAAGTTAAATAAACCAGAAATCATAAGAATAATTTGATTATGCATCTGAATAATCCTTTGAAGTTTAGATGAGGAATCCTACGAGGACTCTTTTGAATAATTCTTTGAAGCATCAGATGGATTTTTTTAAAAGTGTCATATGAATAGTAAACAAAAGAATTTGTTAAGGAATCCTATGAATCATTTGAAACATCATCAATAGCATAATACGGAGAAGCATATTCTATGGAATCATATGAAACAACATTAACAACATCATCCAAAGAATCAAATGAAGCATCATTCATTAGATTAAATTAAACATCATCAGAAGCATCATCTAGGAAGTTAGACGAATAGGTAAACATTTTTTTAAAACTACATGTGAAGAAGAAGAAGATGATGATGATGATGATGATGATGATGATGATGATGAGGTAACTATTATTTCTAATAATAAAATATATACTTTAAGTGTTATATTGCATAAAGAAAATGAGGAGTTAAAAAAAGCATTGTGTCTTATAGAAATCATGTCAAATCTCTTAAAGATGAAAATGAAAGACTCATAGATGAATTAAATCAGCTTAAGAGATGTACCATGAAATCTAAGTGTGAAACTTTTGTGTCACTAAGAGATAAAATTGAAAATTGGCATGAAACCTTGAGTAAGTTTACTATGTGCAGAGATAACTTTGATATAATTTTATCAAATCAAAGAGCTTCTAATAAAATTGAAGACTTCATAGGACGACGATTCTCGAGAGAAACTAACGACGCCTCTAGAGTCACGGGGAGGAGAATTGCGTCCATGGGGATGACAATGATGTCTTATTGCAACTCTAGCAATCTTTTTAAATGTAAAGCGACGTCGACAAGAGCTACCCTCCAGGAAGTTCCGAAGTGGCCTAGTTGAAGGACCTTTAGTTGAGTTGCAATTCAAGAAAGAATCTTCTATTTGATTCTCTCCTATGTGGAAAATCCTTTCATTCAGGAAATCCATATTTTAATGCTGTACTAAGCTGCACATGCTCGTCATTAGTTTGTTAGCATGTTGCATTCTCAGTGTTGCTTTGTTGGAAACTGCAAAACAAATTAGGATAAGAAGAATGGAATGACGGTGGAAAAAGAAGTTTTGCGATGGTTGGAATGAAAATTACTGTTGGAATGGTAGAGGTTGAAGAGATTCATGTTCAATTCGATTGAGGAATTGGACGATGACATGTTTCTAAGATTGGCAGAGTGATTAAGATCGAAGCATCTTGGTGCTGAGGTGGTTCTTTTGCTGTAAGAATAAGAATCGACATTATAGTATCTTGAAGCATTTGAATCTTCGATCATATGTCGGGTGCAATTGTGCTAAACAATTTCGAGGAGGTTAACAATGATCGTAACTGGTAATTAAAATATTTACAACAATTTACATAATTGGTTGCGGCGACAACACAACAAAAAAGAGTAGGAAAACGTGATGATAATTTGTGAGAATCAAAAGATAATTTCCACAGACAGCGCCATTATTCTGATTTAAAAAATGAATAGTAGGTTGACGATAATTGTTGTGAAATACTTTTGGTACGTGGTTTGTATCTTTAGTGATCAGAGTAGGGTATCTACATGATTAGTATTTCGACGCTTAAGTATGTGTATGAATAAATATTTTTCTAATTTTGAATTATATTTATATAGAGATGACAATTAAAATCGTCACCAATAACATAAAATGCAAACAACCATTTGATAAGTATCAACTGTCAAAATAAAAATGAGGTCTCACTTCAGTGTGAACGTCTATCTGTTGACATGTTAAATGGGTGCTTTTGGTAGAATTGCACCTTTAAATTAGACCAACAAAAACTAAAAGTTTATTTTATATAATCTATTTATTCAAGATTATTCTTTTAACCGCAAAACCAATCATAGATATAAATTAAAAAAATAATAAAGATACTCTTAAGAATGAATGGAATCAAAAGCTGTATTGTACCTTTTTGTTAACTTAGATGCAACTTTGTAATTAGAGTCAAGAATTGTGACTGATTTTACAAGAAAAGGACACAAAAATCACAAGATGAGATAATGGAACCCCACAATGCCTTATCCGAGGCTTATCCTCCATTCACAGTTGCACCCCACCACTAACGGTGCTCATACTACTCAATCAATATCACACTATTATCTTTTATTTTATAGAGAAAAAAAGGTGCACCTGGCTCCAAAGGATAACAAAAAAAATCTTCCATTGATTCTCTTTATAACCAATAATATTAATGAATATATTTACTAAGCCAACATATTCTATATCTTTAGCAAAGTAATTAATCAATTTCAAATGGTCATTATTTGAAAAAAGAAAATTAATTTAAATCTGTATTATTAAAATAATATTTGATCAAATTATACCTAACTCTCAATGAAACTCTAGATTATAGATTAACAAATTTTATCATTAGACTAGAAAAGCTAGGGTTAAGACAAAAATATATTATATTACCTAAATAATGAATATAATGCAATCCATTTCAATATCATTATCTTTGCAACTTAAAATAATATCTTGTTTGTCTCTTTTCTATGTATGATTAAGCAACCAACATATAAAATATAAAACCAGGGGCAGTTGTTTATTTATTTTAAATATAACTGTTAGTAGTACTAATCAAACAAAAAATAATTAGAGTGTTGATCATGTGAGTTTAAATAATTAATATCTGGCTAATGGATATATTAAATGCTAAAACAGAATAGTTTAGAGGCAAGTTGGTAAGAATAGTGTAGGTTTGACCATTGATATGATAGATGAAAATTTAAGATTTAGTTTAAATGCATGCATGTGGCTCATAATCTTTTGTGATTAAAAGATAATAACTGAGGAGGCCATGTGTTGGAGTTCATTAGTGGAAATTAGAAAATATAGGTGCTCCTGTGACTTTGTCTCCTAGAGTAAAGTATGATTATCTAGAATTTAATTAAACTCAAAATATTCTCATAATTAAATTATATTAAGAAATTAATTTTATATAGTCAAGTAACATTTAGAGCATCCGATGGAACTCCATTATGGATATTGTCAATAATTTGTTTTTATAATTTAATAATACCAATCAACATCTAACAGATACCGAATTTTTCTATCCAAATATCTCAATATTCATCACGCTAGTAATTTAATATTATTATTTTTCAATTATGACATTGTTTTTTTCATATATGCAACCAAAACTTCCACACTCCAGATAAAAATGTTAATTTAATTTAAATTAATAAAATATTAAATAGAGAAAACAGTTAGTTGTCCCGAGTTCGAATTCGGTCTTAAATATGTAGTAGAATTAATTTTTTTAAAAAATATTTTCGTCGTCTATTATAGTTCTCTTCAATCTAAAAAAAATTATATCTGCAGCTGTTCGCCCGTAAAAAATATTCAATTTATATTAAAATAAATAAATTAAAGTTGTCCTGAATTAACAGTAACCACGGCCTATATATTTAATTTCATTTGTGTTTTAGTTATATTATGTATAACTTATTTATTTTATTTAAATATATACTTTATTATGTAGTGATTTTTCTTTCTATTATTATATAACTTCTTTTTTGACAGGTTTATTATACATAGTTAGAAAGCTATAAATATGTTTAAAATTTTATTCACATAATTAAGAATATGTTGATAGCGCTATATAAAAATACATTAAATTATAATATTACTATGTTATCAAAGTTAGACATATTTATAACTTCTTTTTTTTTTAAATATAAAATTTATTGAAGATAAAAAGTTTTAAACTTCCTATTAACCAAAAAAAAAACTATTTAGTATACTAATAACTCAAAATAAAAATATTTTTTAAAATAAAATAGATATTTGTACAAATAGAAGAAAAATACTAAAGAAAAGATGGAAGAAGAATTAACGTATTAAAAATATTTAATAAAATTGAAAGTTGACTAAATCAAATCTACCTCTAATGAGACCATCTTTCATAGAAAGTGGGATGGAGTTCCACCAAATCTCTTCTTAAATGTAAAAAGTTGCATTTGTTATTCGATCAACACAATTATTGATTTAATGTTATATATAAGACACCTTGAAACAAAATGACCTAATGATATGAAGACAATCTTTTTCATTTGGATAGAAGCTTTCAAGGTACAATGGTTGTTTTAGCCAAAATTTGTCAAAGGGTAAGATTGTTAGTTCCAGGGTTTTCGAATTGACACAATTTTGCTAAAACATGGTTTACTGCAAAGATGTTATGGAAGATGTTCTAACATGTTTCTCAGGAAAGATGTCCTAACACGTGTTGTGACATGTTATACCAGAACATTAGCACAGACTGTTTTAAATCTTGATAGATTTGATTTGATTCTGTGATATTTCTTTTCAATATATCTCAGTATATTTCGCAGGTCAAGAAGATTTAATTTGGAACAAGTTGTATCGCTAGTTGTATACAAGTTGCCAAAATTGGATGTTAAGACAATTTAGGAAAGTTGATGTTTGTGTTCCAAGATTTAAGGAGATTTGTCTACAAAATTGTGCATCAGTCAACTTGTGGATCAAGAAATATCTGGATGCAGATTTCGAAACCCATGGGCTGCAGATGTTTATTTAAAGAGAAGATCTGACCTAATATTTCTTTAAACTTTTCATAATTTGTAAATTAGGGGAAGCTTAAGGTTGCAGGATTGAGAGTCTCTGGTGTAGGTGTAAGTCACCCTTGTATCTTCGGATACTTGTGGTAGATGTTTTGTTTTCACTTAGAAGCCTTTAGGTAATGAGTTAAGTTTTGGTCTCACTCTTGAAGCTTTTAAGCAAAAGAATTGAGTTTTGGTTTTAGAAGAGTGGTCTTCTTGTTGAGTTGTTCCTGATACAATCACTGGTATTGAGACTATTAGATATCACTGAGGTGATTTAGGAAGCAGGATGACGATTTTCCATATCTAGATATCAATTTCTTGGTAGAAGTTGCACAGGGTAGTGATTAGGCAAGAAGTTGTAAACTTGGATTATTTAGCTTTGAACTAATACTACTGATAGTGAATTTTCTTCTTGGCTTGGTAGCCACCAGAGTAGGTGATGTTGCACCGAGCTGGGTTAACAAATTTCTGTGTTATCTATCTTTCTACAATTTTTATTTCAGTATCAAACACAGCTTGATGAATATCTTCAATTTGGAAGCAGATGTTGTAACATTTGTCCTGATATTGTTCTGATGTAAGGAAATCCGTATTAACATGTTTTTCCTGTACCAGAAATTTCAATGTCAAATCTAATGACGTTTTTAGGTACAACTAATACTTTCACGCCAAAACTATCAATTAAGCTCTAAGAAAACAATTTTCTGTTTTGGAATCAACATGTAGATGGTGTAATACTCCCACACAAACTCTACAAAGTGGTATTTAATCCACAAATTTCATCAATGTTCAAAACTAAAAATGATTTCATTTCTAACATAGTGTCTAAAGGTTATGAATCTTGGATAGTGCAATATCAAGCTTTGCTCACAGGGTTGTTGAAAACTATTTTTGAATAAGTTTTACCTAGGACCCTCTCATGCAAGCATGCATATGAGGTATGGGATAAGGTGCATAAACACTTCAACTTTCTGATGAAGGCGCATGTTCATCATATTAGGGCAGAATTAAATATGAGCAAGAAAGGAACTAGGCTAATCTTTGAATATGTGTTTTGTGTTCGTGCTATTGCTGATTTGCTGAGACCATTGGAAATCTAATTTATGAGCATGACCTGGTTGATGCGGTACTTCAGGGTTGCCTAAAGAATACAACATGTTCATAATTATGGTGTATGGAAAGACTATACCAATAGATATTTACGATGTTGAAGCTTTATTTTATGTTCAAGAAGCTCAATTGGACAAATATCGCCAGGAACTAACATCACCTAGTACCACAACCAATGTAGCTCAATCTGTTGGTACCACAGACTTTGGAAGAAGTGGAAGTTAGGTGGATCAAAACATTACTTTCATGGAAGAGGATAGCCAACTCAAAGGAGACGACGTTGTAGACAAACTTACACCACATGAAATCGACCAACATGTCAACTTTGTAACAAGTATGTCCATGCTACAATGAATTGCTCGCATATATTTGATGAATTTTTTTAGCCTACACCACCCAACCTCAAGCCCAAACATCAACTTCAAATAACACTAGCAATGCACAAGAAGGTACCATGAATTTAGAAGCATCAACTGCACCACCAACATCATATCTAGATCATCAATACCACTTGCAGATACCGCAAAGACTTGAATCTCAAGCATCTTTTCCTGATTCTGGTACATCTCACCATATCACCTCTAACAATTCTAATTTGTAATGTATTAAGTCATATGCAAGAGCAAATAAAGTAGTTTTTGGTAATGGACACAATATAGACGTTAAGTAAGTTGGGAACTCACATTTTCAGTCCAATCTTGTGTTAGTTTCCATGCTTCAATTACTTGATTTACTGCATGTTCCGAACATTACCATAAACTTAATATTTGTGTCCAAATTTTCCAAAAATAATTATGTCTACTATGAATTCCACTCTAACAATTGTTTTTTAAAATCTCAAGCATCTAACCAGGTGCTGCTTGAAGGATTCCTAAATGAAAGTGAGTTATATTGTCTCAACAATCTGACCTTAGAATATTCAAGATGTAGCTTGAGTCATAAGACAAAGGCTTTTAAGTCCTATAGTCAATAATGTTGTTGTTTAGAATAAGACAGACAATAGTGATCAAGCAAATGCAATAGCTAGGTCAGGACATAAAATTCTAGTGTCCATGTGTCATGCTAGGTTAGAACATGCTCATCCTAGAGTAATCCATAAGATTATTCAATTGTGTAATGTTTCTGTGAATAATAAAGAACCTCATGTGTTTTGAAATTGACAATGTCTTGGAAAAGTACATAAACTATATGCCTTAGTGTCCAAACCAAACATAACACTCTATTTGAACTTGTACACAATGACTTGTGGGCACCATCACCCGTACCTTAAAGCAGTGGATATTGATATTATATTGCATTTGTAGATTTTTTCAGGTATACGTGGGTCTATATGCTCAAACATAAAAGTGATGCTCTCTCTGCATTCAAGCTCTTTCAGAGTTATATTGCTACACAGTTCAATTCCTAGATCAAGTTAATTCAAATTGACTTTGGAGTAGAGTTTAGTCATTTCACAAAGTTTCTTAATGAACCAGGAATTCTACATGGTTAACATGTCCTCACACTTCTCATCTGAATGGAATTGTTAAGAGGAAGCATAGACAAATTATGGAGATGTGACTTACTTTGCTTGCACATGCCTTAATGCCATTCATATTTTGGGATCATAGTTTCACAATAGCTATATACTTGATCAACAGACTTCCAAGTAGTGTTTGACTAACTACAATTCACCTTACCAAGCAGTCTTCAACAAGCAACCTGAGTATGCTTCAACCAAAACTTTTGGATATGCATATTTTCCACTATTCAGACAATATAACAAACACAAATTGTAGTATATAAGAACTTAATCTATTTACTTAGGAGTGTCACCAACTCACGAAGTTCACAAATGTCCCATATTTTAAGGAAGAACATTCATCTTCAAAGATGTCATCTTCAATGAAACTGAGTTTCCTTGCAGATTTGGCTTTACAAAACCTGATGTTCTTCATCCTACACAACAAAGACATTCTTTGATACTACTTATCTCTACCAATCAAATACCATCGCTATTTTTTGCAGGTACAATTAATACACCTAAGAACTACACCATATTACCTTATGCATAAAACCAACACACATAATTTATTCCAGCCTAGTTATTACCTGGTGAATTTTTAAGTGTCTCATCTCTTGTATTAAATACTTTTTAGACTGATCATATTACACCTTCTCTACCTGTCTTACCTCTACTACAATCTATGCCAACCGAGTATATAGATAACTTCAATGTTATGTATCATACGTCATTGAGTCACTTCCTTGTACTTTAACCAACAGGACCAACTAATCTGAAGCACCTCTCTTAGCCAACATTCATCTTATGCTCACTAGGGCCAAAACTGGGAAGTCCAAACAAAAAGCCTTTCTAGTTCACTCTAAATCAACTACTGTGAAAAGTTCTAGCTTAACCTAAGTTGTTCTAAGCCATGAAAATTGAGTATGATTCACTTATTAAGAACGACATGTGGATCCTTACAACATTACCGCCACGTAAAAATCCCGTTGGATGTAAGTGGGTTTTTAAAATCAAAGAACACTCATATGGGAGCATCAACAAATACAAGGCGCGATTAAGAGTAAAAGGATTCCATGAACAACATATTCACCTGTGGTTAAGAAAACTACAATTCAGATTATACTGGATCTAGCAATCAATTTAAGTGGAAAGTGAAACAAATAAACATTAACAATACATTCCTTCATGGTGATCTTTAGGAGGATGTGTATATGCAACAACCACCGGGGTTTCTTGACACAGACTCCACCTTGGTATGTAAACTAAAAAAATTCATTTATGGATTGAAACAGGCACCACGTGTGTGGTATGAAAAACTTCATTAGGCTATGATCCAAATTTGTTTCATCTGAAGAAAATGTGACCATTATGTTCTCATCTACATCAAAATGTCACAATGCATGCACTTGTGTGGTAAAATGTACGATTAGGTACTTAAGCATAAACATAACTCATGGACTTATCTTAGCACCAGCTAAATCTATGCAAAGATTCTCATTACGAGTTTACAGTGACTCAGATTGGGCTAGTGATCCAAATGATATACTATCAACTTTGGGCTTGTGTGTATTTTTTGGACAAAACCTCTTTGCATAGAGCTCAAAGAAGCAGTCGTTTGTAGCACGATTTAGCACAATGCGGAATATCAAGCTTTGGCATATACAACATCTGAAATATTATGGATCTAATCTCGGCAGAATGAGTTTCACATTCAGTACTTACCACCAACACTTATTTGCGACAATGTTAGCGCATTGATGTTATCTCATAATCCGGTATTGCACGCACGCGCAAAACATATTGAATTTGACTTCCATATTATTTGTGAGAGAGTTGTTGCACAAAAAACTACAAATATAACATGTTCTGACCCATGCATAAATAGCAGTCATCCTTACAAAACCTCTTTCTATTGATCTCTTTGTTAGTTTTCTAATCAAACTCAAAATTGCTTCCTTTAAATCACCTTGAGTTTGCGGGGGAGTATTAGAGATTAGTTATAGAATTTAAAGATTAGTAATGATAGTTGTAGTTTTGTAACTAACTTCAAGATAGTTATACCACCTTTGTATATAAGTGAGAGTAATAACTCCGCTATATTTTGATGAGCATAATATACAAAAGCAAGGTTGTTAAAATATCGATTTAAAACCTAAACTCTATAGATTTCACGTTTCTAGGTCAGCATTTTGTGTTAAATTGCAGGTAAAAACTTTTTTATGTAAAATCGTATTCCGTAATGATTTTACGTGATTTAAATCGTCCTGAAATCGGTGAAATCATGTAAAATCATGTAAATCGTTGGATTTTACTCTTTGACCTGATTTTACTTTTTTTAGTCAAAATTTCTAAATCAAATTTTATATTTTGGCCCATAAAATTTTTTCTATGAATTTTTAATTTTATTCACATTCATATCTTGATTATAATATTAAAGAATCTTTAACATTTGGAGATGGATTTAATCAAGTCGAATATGAATGTTCTAATGAAGATGATGTTGTAGAAGCATTGAACTTTTGTTAAAGTTGAAGATGAAGATGAAAAGATTTGTTTTTTTTTTAACTCGAAAAACTTATGAAACTATTATTTTTTTTATAATCTTTTAGATGTTACATTTTATGATTTAGTGGACAATTTATGTAGTTTGATACAAGTTTGTGAAGATTATGATTATATAGTATATTTTTACTTTATAATTAAGTTAAAATTTTAAATAATTAATGCAGTTATAATATTATATAAATATACATATGTCGTATATATAAATTTAATATAATTTTAATATAAGATAAACTCTATAATTTTACGTTTCGATTTTACCTAAATAAAACGAGTCAAGGTAAAAACTCGATTCTTACAACCTTATACAAAAGCAATAAAATTTCGCTCCCTCTTCTCTTTCCCATAAATACTAACTTTCATCTCACCATGCATTCATATTCATCAAACAAGGAGAAAATAATTTAGTCTAATTACATAGAATATAAATCATTAATATAGAATGATCTTATTTGTACAAGTGCACGTCATAACTTTCATCTCTTGTTATTTTTCCCAATCTCCTTTATAAAACATGTTTCACATTTTGAAGTGTATGAATTATTTATTTACTAATTACCATACTCTTAACTGAAAAAACGCCTTGGGGGTAGGTGTAGTGATAAATGTTTGTAAATTGCAAACTATATGATTTTACTTGAAATGTAATGTAATTTCTTTTTAAAGAAAATGTAGTATCTATAAACATAAGGGAAGTTAGGTTTTTCGAAATATTATTTTACTTTTCTGTTTTTAGGGAAATCGAATCCGTGGATTACACAAAATGTATTTATTTAATTTTTTTTCATGAATAAAAAGTATAAATCAAATGATAAACCACATTACACGGTTCTAAATTTTTTACCACTTAAATTGGAAATTCAAGTTTTTTTAATGAAAGCCTTCAGAAGTTATCAAGTTCTCTTTTACAACATTAATAGTTTGCACCGACCAATTCTTATGTTAGACTTTGTCTGTGCCTCAAGAACCTCATGTGTCTTAACTTCGAAATTGCTCCATTGATTTCTAGTTTCTACTATAACACGATTCACACAAGTTGCATAAAATACAAAAGTTCTTGATCCTAGGATATGTGTAACATTATACTATACTATACTATGGATGGATCTTTGAGAAAACCTATTGGTCAACGAATGACTTTTTGTTTGGTCATATTATTTGTAATTTGTTTTAGTAACCTTAAAATCCAATTATTTTACGACATTTGTACTTGAGAATCGAGCCCACAACGCACCGTGTCTTCTGTTTTAACAAATCGATGCATTATAACAGGCGAGAATTGGCTGTAAAGTGTCCTTTTTCTTTTTCTATTTGTATAAATTATATTGATTCCTATCGTACTTTGTCAAATGAATTTAATACCAATTTTATCATTTATATTTATCTTAAAATTAAAATATAAATATTAAATTGATATATAACGCATAAAAATAATAGCATGTGAGTTGATATTGCCAAGTGTCTCCGAAACTAGATTAACCAGGAGAGGATGAATTTATAAAATGTCGGTAATTTTGAGTTTTCAGTGCGGTGGAGAATGCGCTAACATGTAAGATTAATACTTTAACAATTAAGTTAATAAGAGAATGAAAAATGAAGTTTAAATGAAATATGATTTGAATATTTGTGAAATGGCGCAGTCCATTTTTAAATAGAAAAAGTGGTTAACAATCAAAAGTATAAGATGAGACATGAGATACAGTCAGTCGTCAGATCAATCTGGGTGGCTAAGATAGGGTTTGTGAGAAAAAGTGCATTTGTTCTGTGCCAAACACCGTCCTTCATTGTTATTGGGAGATTCAGAACAATTGCCCCCAAATTATTGTCTCTGTTTAGTAAGGCGATGGTTTGTGACATGTGTATTTGCTCGGCCACGGAATCCAGGTACATGGAGGTCTTTGATGGGACGCCGCTGCTTATTGGGAATAAGCACATTGAATTCTTTTCTTGTAAGATGCGTCGTGAAGCTGAAAATGGTTGACATATCCCTCTACTTTAATCAATAATGATGTCTCTCTTTCCTTTTGGTCACTTAAGGGCTCTTAAATCGTGTAAGAAAAATATCCATCGTTGGTAGTACAAAGTGATAATACGACCCTCAGTGCTCTAACGGGCTTAGGATTTAGGGTATGAAAGACTTTTGAAGCGTCATTCTTCCCTTTCAACTATTGTTGATCTCCAAAAGACAGTGTTTCTACTTCTTTATCGTTCATTTTTGAAAATGTTTTTGTTCAAGTGTCGGATCAAGCTCATGCAATTTCTCTAATTGGTTGTGGCTTTTCATGTTTGATTGTTCTTCTCCTTGAGTTCGAATGTTTAACTTCGCGCTTTTACCTTTGTTATATTTCTTTTAGGGATTCTAGGATAGTGAATGTTTGAGCTAGCGTACTTGCTACACTATGTCTGCACGTGTTTCCTATTACATCATATTTAATCATGGTTATTGTGTCAAGTTCGATCACAAACTTCGGTAAGGACATTTCATAGGATTGGGTGAATTTAGAGATATTGGAGACTATTTTTCCCATTTAATTGGGGAGACATTTTTGACCAAGCGCTAACTGACGTGGGTCCAATGACTAACTAAGGAGTGTTTCCTCAGATGAAGATACGAGGATTTATAGTAAATAAGACAAGTGTGTAGTCCTTTCTCATGAATGTTTGTTCTCTTTCATAGGTCATTGTCTGTCATTTAATGAATTTGAAGTTGGCGCCCTAACTATTTACTTATTGCTCCTTCACAATTGCATCCAATAAGTTGGGCATTTGTTATGATTTTCCAATACTGATGTGAATATATGGGGAGCAAGTCGACTGTAACGTTGTTCTTTCATATTTTCAAGATCCAAAATAACATTAATCACACGAATGACTTTGGTCTCTTTCTATGAGACAAAGTATCACGTATTTTGAGGCTTATTCCATAATATAAATTATATGAAAAACCTTTCTTCCTTGTCACTCCTCTAAAAAAAGGAAGCTCATGCAAAGATATTCCACTTAGAAACCGCTACTTCCCCGCGTGCACAAATATCTTTTTTGCAAGTACTGGACTCAAAGCAACTAACTAACGGGAGATTGAATGTATTGCTACATGGGGGGCTATCCAGGAAGAAAAATACTTGGAGAATCAGTTAGTGGCCTATTGTCAAGAACTTGGTTATGTGGGTGGAGTTGTTTTGTCCGATGTGGCGTCCACAAATTGGTTGAAGTGGTGTATACAGACTTGTTGGCTAGTGGATGCTAAATCAAAGAACGTAAAGAAGAAGAAATTTGGCAAGTGGCCCTAAGATCTTATCTTCCATGTTTCATTTTTTAATCTATTTTGATGTTTTTTTCTTGGCCGTGTATACATATGAATAGCGTAGAAGTTATACAATAGTTACGAAAGGAGTTTCTTTTGGTCAGAATTCTGAATATGCCTTTCATTGGAGAAGATTTTATTTCAAGTACATCTGTTGTGATGCCTTCTGGTCCAGCTATTAGGAGGTCATTAATACTATCCAGCATCTTGCTCAAAATAAACTTCGGATTTCCCAGATCGAGTCGTGTTGGAGGAAGTCTTACCATCTATGTAGTGGGGTTGAGGAAAGGTTAGCCCCATCCAATAATTTTATGAGGTTTGAGTTGAGGGATATGTTTGTAAGAGTCCTTGGCTTTGGTTTATAAGAAAACAAGCTTCTGTTTAGGTAGAGTCAAACCCAATGTTGTTCACTCGTCCTGGCTTGAGGACGGATAAGGAATTTTGCTCTTCAATTTTTGATGAAGATTATACTTTTTGTCTATATGAGGAAACTTAGCAAAGGGAATTGTCCTAATTGGCCTATCATACTCGTCGGGCATCACGTATCTTGGCATTCAGTGTTACTGGTCGGGGAGAGGCTTTCTTTGAAAATTCTAGTAACTCACACACGATGTCGTACTGGATGTTATGACATCCACAATCACACATAATAAAGCGTTAAAACAGAAGTGCATAATAACAGTAAAGAACACAACAAATTTTTCACCCAGTTCGGTATACAACAATACCTACTCTGGAGGCTACCAAGCCAGGGAGGGAATCCAATATAAGCAATATTAATTCAGAGTTAAACTCCCCCGTTTACAACTCCTCACTTAAGACCTACCTAATGCAATTCCAATATAATCCTAGACCTGAGTATCTCCACTCACTCCCCCTCAATCACATCAGTGATTACAAACAGACATTAAACAAATAAGAGAGAAGACACACTTCAAAAACACACCTTGATCTTCTTAAAAGCTTCAATCAAGAGACACACACGTGCTTAAAAGCTTAGAGTGACAAAGTACAAAAATAACCTATTTCAATACAATCATCAAAAGACAATTGCTTGGACTACAAGAGACTAAACACACAGACACAGAACTATGGTTCTTCATAATTAACAAATCTCTCTGCGTTCCAAATTAGGATTGCAGTCTTCTTATATGCAGCTCTTGGGCCTCGGGCTTTCCAAGAACCAAATTAGGACTAACCAATTTAACCTAATTTACACGTCATCAGGTTGTTACAGAATGTGCTGTTAACGAAATCTTCTAGGATAAATATTCAGCACACAATAAAATGTTTCCTAAATTGTAGATTGAGAGAAATCATGAAACATAATAATAAAACATAACAGCTACTGCTGTCAAACATGGATGTCATGACATCAGTCATGACATTCACTAACAAAACCTGAATTAGCTTAAACATATGCAGCCTGCATAAGACCATATAAAGCATGTCATGACATTGGTCAAGACATTAAACACCCAGGTATGTTTTACCACAAATGCAGCCAACATAAAAACACCTACAATCCACCCCTTTGGCAAATTTTTGGCTAAAACAACCTGTCACATCAGATCAGAGAAACACTTGCAGCAGAAAACACACAACCATACACAATCAAAGCTAATACAATACAGCATACCACACAAACAACATACACTACAACTACCATCAGTATGCATAAATCAACCACAACTACAGCTACTTCTACAGCAAACATCAAAGCACATAACATGGTTGTACTACCACTACAACCATAGCACATGAGCAGCAGTCAAGTATACCAGAAATAAACTACTATACTACACACAATCAACACAGATCAACTCAAAATAAGCATATTAGAATTGTTGATCACACACACTTGTTGT
The DNA here is from genome assembly GCF_029867415.1 of Vicia villosa. NCBI lineage: Eukaryota > Viridiplantae > Streptophyta > Magnoliopsida > Fabales > Fabaceae > Vicia > Vicia villosa. The sequence goes on along the minus strand of NC_081180.1, from coordinate 43,632,851 downwards.
TCTGGGGTGACATTAGTACTCCCCCTGTTTGGCCACAAAAGTTGCCAAAGCAAGCTTAATATGCAAATAAGTACAGACTAGAATTAAGTAAAAAAACAACAAGAAAAATATCACCACCACCACCTGTCTTTATTCGTCAGAGCCATACCCACCAAAGTTGACTGCCTCACTTTCTTCATTTTCTTCATTTGAACCATCAGCTAGACTGGTATTTCCTTCTTCAACTTCTTCTTCAGAGTCTCCTCCCTCTTGCTGTTCATCTTGTGCTTCTGTCCCTGTAGTGCCTGCAAAATCATCATTACCATCCTTCTCGAGAGTGCTAATCATCTTCTCAAAGAGATTTCTTCCTTGCCTCAAGCTCTTTGCATGTCTCTTTCATCATTGCTATGACTTCAACCTTACTAGCTAATGATCCACTCTTGGATGTCTCAGCCGATGTCATGACAATGTCTGGGACATGTGTTCCCTAAGACAGTTTATAATGGAAAGACAGAGCACTTTCCCTTTTGCAAATAGAGTCACTTTCAACCAAGATGCCAGAGTGCTTGTTTAAGATGATGTCACATATGAGAGAAGGAAATGCTATAGGGCCTTTTACACTGTAGCTACCGGCATGCTTCATGGTCTGCTAAAAAATGTAGATACCATAGTCAAACTTTGCTTTTGTACCAACAGCATAGATAATTCTTCCAAGAATAGTTGAGACAGTAAACTTGTGATTTGTTGGCACCCAATTAGCAGCCCCAATCTTATGCAGCATTGCATACTTCATGCTTAGATTACTAGCAGACAATTTTCCTTTAAAGGGCCAGCTCCTGACTTGGTTTGCAGTGATAACTTGACATACCTTGTTATCAGAGACTTCAAGCTTAGGTTGAGCTTCATCAGACCTTCCCAATAGGTTGTTGATCACAGTGGACGAAAAGTTAACACATTTTCCTCTTACAAACACTTTTCTGAATTCCTTGGATCTCTTGTCAGCACACTCTTCAGAGAGGTTTACTAGGAACTCTTTCACCAGCATTTCATAGCATTTACTCAGATGGACCACAGTTTTTATTAGGCCAGCAGCCTCAATCAAATCCATTATGTCCTTACAATCACGAGCGTTTTGAGCCAATTCCATCTCAAAAGCCAGTCTCTTTTGATACACAAATTTCCACCTGTTTGTACTTGCAGCAAAGTGGAAGGATACATTGTCAATGGGAACTTCAGGTACACTAGCAGCAAGCTTGCTAGTTGCGAGCTTCTTCTTTAATGGAATGTCATGGACATTCACTTCAACATCAGACTCGGATTCTTCAACAGCTCTTGCCTTCCTCTTCTTTGGAACAACCTTGCTCCAAGATTTTGAGGGACCAATGCCAACACTTTTAGCCACAGCTCTACTCTTTATAGGTCCTGCAGATGTACTCTTCTTCTTGACATAGTCTTTGGAAGGGCTTTTAACATCAGTTTTCTTCACAGGAGACTTCTGAATCACAGCTTTGTCTTTTCTCCTAGTCACGAGCCTTTCGGCTACACTAGGGTTCACAGTAGCAACCAAATCATTGTCAGAGTACTCATCTACATCCACAACGTTTGTACCTGTTCCAGCATCTATCATCAGCTCCAGAATTTTCAATGTCATTGACATCCTCAGTGACATCGGTGTTCTCAGCATCTTCTTGAACCTCTTCATTGTTATCTTCTTCTGGCATGTGAATGTCACTACTAGCAGTGGGAACATCGTTATCATTACGTTTTCTCTTGGGAGGATGATCGGTAAAATAGCAAGTGTACTATTTTTCCTCTGTAGTAATAATAGGGAAATTCCCCGAATGTCGATCTCAAGGACTGCACGTTAATATTGAGTTTCAATGGTGGTTCAATTAAACAAAAACTATATTTGGAGTTTTGTTTGCAAATTGTGACTAAAAATAATTAAAATAAGCAGAAAAGTAAATTGGCTTTTTGACAAATATGAGTATTATGCTAGGGTAAAGTGTGTGACTATTTCTATAATAACCTTGTATTTAGATCTCCTCAACAAGTTCATACTATTCAATTACCAGCCCTTTAGGATATTTTCCCCTAATTTCTTAGCGGGAAAACCTTTGAACATTCAACCTAAATCCTAATTCCTTAGAGATTTATTATGAAATCAAGCAATTGTTTTATCAAGAGTTAACCGGTAACTATAGGGTATCCCTATTCCTAGGTGATATCTACTATAATTTGATCGTACAAAAACCTTAACAACCGCGGTCCAGCAAATCGTTAACCGTAAATCAATCCTTGTTTGTCCGACAAAGAAAGCATAAAAATATTGTATAATCAAATTGAATAATAAAACAGGCAATTGAGGAAATCAAGAATTCAAAGTCATTACATGATCCAATCAGGGACACCCCCTAGCATTGGGGATTAGCTACTCATATCGTTCAAAGAAAACAAAATATAAAATAGAGACGTTACAAGAATTGAGATGATAGTTTATCCTCAATCGCTTCCGTTCATGAAAACCTTCTTCTCTCCCAAACCCTTGTTTTCTCCAATCTTCAACCGTGTTTCTTCTCTCGGCCAAAAAGTCCTCTAATTCATCGTTAAAACTCTTCTAAATAGTGCAGACTCACTTAGGTTGGTTGGAAGTACCCAAAACGCCCCCACAGCTTAACCCATGGAAAAAATATGAAAAAAAATCATAAAATCAGCGTCACATGCTGACACGGGCCGTATCAGACAACACGGGCACCCGTGTCAGACTTCTGTCATCTTAAAACTTGATTTTTTTCTCCCAGGCCTCCTGACACGGGTGCCCGTGTCAGGTAACACGGCCCGTGTCAGACCATAACTTCAGAATTTGGCTTTGAGTTCTTCATCAAAGTTGTAGCCCTTTTCGTTAGCGAAATTTTGCCACCGGAACCGCATCAATCGGAGTTACGAAGCTCTAGTTATGATCAAAATACTACACGCCCGTCACAATGAGAAACATGCTGAAAATTTCTAGATCTCGCACTTGCTAACACGGGCCGTATCAGCCCCCTGACTTTCATCTCTGTTGCATTTTCTTGGCCACGCTTCATCCTAACACGACCAGTTTCAGGTGACACAGGTGGTTGTGTCGAGCCTCATGTAGCATGATTTTTCACTTCCTTCGAAACTCCCCTTTTTGTACTTTTTCGCATTGATTTGTCTCGATTTATTCCTTTGAGCCTGCAAACAGTAAAATACACAACCAAAGCATAAAATGTAGAAGAATGAAGTAAAACGCTTGACAATATAAAGCAAAGATGGCTAAAATCAATGGTAAATAAACGTGTAAAAACCACTGATCAGAGGATCAAGAATCACGGTTTATAAAGGGACAGATATCCCAGGGACCTGATGATTTTCATCTAAAATCCGTTTGACAATCTTGGCTATGGAGTTATGGACATATCTTGTTCCTTCTTTAGTAAGTTCCTCACGCGGGTTGGATGATGAGGGATTGGAGCCCTTCGTACGAACACTCTCCTTAGGTATTCTTGCATGCAATGTTCTTGGCTTTGTAATCGTTAAATCATCAGCGCTAATCATTCTTAAAGAAGGTACATTGAGATTTTAGCAATTCATCAAACATGCGATTTTAGCAATTCATCAAAGGATAAGGCTCAAAATAAGGATGATAAAAATCATAAATTTGGTTGTGTTAGGAGTAAATTAATGGTAAATTCAGGTGTTAATAGAAGTGATTTAGTCTCCAAACCAATGCAAAATGTGATGAATCCATAGGTTTTTATGAAGAATTGAACTGAATAAGTTTAGTTCATGTATAAAGCAAATCAAATCACTTGTGGGTGTTATTGTTGCAGGTTTTGAGCTAAATGGGAACTTAAGAAGAACATGAGGAGGATAGAGAGCTTGAAGTCTCAAAGGCAAAGGAAAAAGTTGGTTTCTGCAAAGGTCGCGCCGCGAGAGTTCTTCCTTGCGCCGCGAAAACATCTCTGTTTGAGGGGCGCGCCGCGCCAGCCCGTTGCCGCGCCGCGGCCTCGGCGTTAAAAGCCCAAAAATTCTGTTTAAAAGCCCTAGCTTCCAAGAGAGTGGTGGTTAGAGAACTTTGTGAAGAGCGAAATTAGGAGAGCATTCTGAGATTGCAGCCAAGAATAACAATTGAAGGCCAATTCTTTACCAATCGAAGACATTCCATTGATGAAGATGAATCCCTCCATTAATTCTTGTGTGTTCTTCATGTCTATGGAGAGCTAAATCCCTCTTGTTGAGTCTAAGGTAGTAGTTAACCTATGATTATACATTACCATTGATTAATTCCTGTGAACAATTATTTGAATTCATTATCAATAAGAAACCTTGTTTTTATTCTTAAATTATCGTTGAATCTTTGATCGTAAGAAAGGATTTAACTTTTGCCCTAGGTTACTATATTGATTCAATTGCAATTTGCAGAGATGGAATTGGAATTGGGTTTTCATAATTATCGTCCTTAATCACTATTATCGATATTGATATTTGGAGAGATCGAATCTCATACCGGTAAAAGTTTATCTAATTTGATTTGCAGACATGGAATCTTATTTGAGGATAAGTGAAGATAGTGATTCAAAGGATTGTTCTATTGGGAATTAATTGATAATTGTATAGGATTAGGTTGATGAACCCTAAAGGCTCAACATCTTTCTTTATTTGTTAACACAAAGTCCTTTACTTACTTTTATTTTATTATTTGCTTTTGATATTATTAGAAGTATAAAACAAACCAAACCAAATTTCCTAACTCAAAATAAACAACTATAGAACGGCAGTGATATTAACCAATCCCTGTGGATACGATATATTACAGAAAATATTTACCCACAAATACTTTCAACAAATTGGCGCCGTTGCCGGGGATTGGTGTCAATATTGCACGCATTGCAATAGTTCTTATTTTGAGTTTTAATTTTTATTTTCTTATTTTAATTTTGATTTTTTGTATATAAATTATTTTTATCTTGTTATTTCACTTGTTTGCTAGTTTTGTAGATGTTTGTTTGTCGGAATGTTCGACCCAAATATAAATGACGCAATTCATGCTCAAAACGAGATCCTTTTTCAACAAATGGAGTATCTCTTTCAAAGTGTGTCACAGTTCACACCTCAGGTTAGTGAGTTTCATGATATCGGATGGGGAACACCGGAAGATACGATGGAGTATCATATAGCTGACCATGAATATCAACAACAAGCCTTTCAACCGTACACTCAACCGCCGCCACAACAACAAGGTTATCAAAGTGGACCCTCTGAGTTAGAAGAGACCATGAATCAGTTCATACAAATGTCAATGACAAATCAACAACAAGGGCTTTCACATTATAATCAAGGTTATCAAAGTGGACCCTCGGAGTTAGAGGAAACCATGAATCAATTCATGCAATTCTCTTTATCCATTCAACAAAACCGGGAAACGCAAGATGTTCAATTTACCAAATTCTTCACCGAGTAAAATGTAAGTCAGGCTTCAACCTTTCAAAACCCTATGACTTATGTAGAAACCTGCAATGCTACTTCTATAAGGAGTATAAAAGTGATTGATGAGGAAGTTGGAAACAATGATGATGACAAGGAAGATGTTGTTGAAAAGGATAATATAGAGGATGTAAACATCAAGAAAAATATAGAAGTTGAGTATGAGCTTTCAATGAAGCTACCTTATCCAAGACCTCCTAAAAAAGTGGAAGACGTGTTCGTCGAAGGAACAAAAAAGGAGGATATAATAAAAGAAGTCGTGAATGAGTTTGAAACGTCAAAAGTTGAAACTTTTTCAAAAGAGAATATGGTGGACTTAGAGTTGAAGAAGAGTAGTAATGCAAATGAGCATAAACTCTCATTGGAATTACTTCCTCCACAAGTTCCTAATAAAGAAGGGAATGAGAGTCATTACTTTCGGCCAATGGAAATGTTTAGCCGTTTGCAAATCACCATCCCATCTTTAGAAGGTTTAGAGTTTAAGCCAAAATGTGTCAAATTCATCAAGGATAGGTTCTCACCGACGAGGAAATTAACGGATAAGGAGGTTATCTCTCTTGAGGAGAGGAAAAAACAAATGAAGGAAGAGAGATCGCTAGTTGAAGTGGTAAGAATTAAGGATGAAGAAACCAAACAAGCAAACATGAAATACTTTTGGGGCTTCACATTGGTAAGAAAAGTGCCAAGAAAACGAGACAATGGTTGATGATTCAACCATGAACCGTCGAGCCATGCGACGTTAAACGAAGCGCTTCGTGGGAGGCAAACCACGCTTCTAATGTTTTATTGTGTTTTGTTTATTTTTATTTCAGGAAATAATAAGGGAACCTTTCTGGTGAAAGCTAGGAAGAGGCAATTGATATTGCAATACCCTCTGTGAGTCAACCCTATCGGGCTTGTTACGAAACATTGAGGTCAATGTTTAGTTCAAGTTTGGGGGTGGATTTACTCTTTTGCATTTTTCAATTTTTGTTTATTGTTTCTTTGATTCCCGATTTAGAGTAAGTAGTCCCACAACAGAATGAGAATCTCAAGCAAAGCACCAACAATGGAGCAACATGCGTGAAAGTGTAAGTGAGTGAAGTGAAAATGTTTGAAATTTTTTTTTAGTTCACTTACTTTTTCAATAAAGTGACAAAGCAGGTACGGATTTTTGAACTCAAACTCCTAATGTGTGCAATGAAACTTAAGGTGTTAGTAAATACTGTCAGAAGTTCTTTATGGTACATTGTTTATTGGATCAGCTTAGCCTTAACCATTGTGAGGAAAACTTTCCATTGTTTACTATATGCAGGAGACCATCAATTATTTTGACTTGTTCGTATCATGCTAAACCGTTTGTTGCATCGTTTGTGGAAATCTGTGAAAGTGATTTAGGCACTTGTTTGAATCTGAGAGTTCTTTTAGCCTATTCCAATGAAAAAACTTATTTGCTTCTGTGAGAGTGTGATCCGTTGCTAACCATTCTTTGAGCCTGAGGTCAAGATAAGTATCATAATATGCACCAAGGAAAATACCTGGTGAGTTTTGATCTCAATAAAAAGTTTTGTTTTGGACCATCAACCATAAAATTTGGTGATGTGTTTTCTCTTTGACCTTTTTAGAAAGTAGGGGAGCATTCATATAATCTGAATACAGGTTGATCTCCAAGTTGGGGAGAGTCACATTCAAAAGAAGAGTAAGTACTTATGGTAATCGGTGAAAGATAAAAGAAGTCGTAGCTTGAAAAAAAAAAGAGAGAAGTAACAACGTTTGAATATAAAGATTGTTGAAAAAAAAAAGTGAAAAAGAAGAATCAAGCTACGAATGAATGAAAAAAGATGGACAGGTAAAGGAAGTAGAGTTTTAGAGAAAAAGAAATAAGTTATGAATTGGATGCTTCCCTATATTAGGAACAACCCTTGATTATCTTCTTTTCTTTGAATCTAAACCACATTACAACCATAGAAAGACCTTCTGATTCTCAGATTCCACAAGACTTGATGCGAGCAATTTGGTGAACGTATGATATGGATCTTTGTTGATTTAATTGTTTGGATGAGTGTTTAACCCCTCTTTTATTCATCATACTTTTTGATGAGAGTGATTAGTGCTGATTCAATTACAATTGTGTAGTGTTTTGAACTTCTGGAGGTAATTTGCTTTCAACGTTTGTTTCATGTGGATGTTCTGAGTTTGCAGGTAGAAGAAGAGTATTTGACTTGGTTACTGGATTGAACCACTTGAGAAAAACTTTTTGAAAAAACTTGTTGCTTGATTGTCGGTAAACTTTGCTGGAGGTAAGTAATTTTGTTTAGGGACAAACAAAACTCTAAGTTGGGGAGAGTTTGTTAGGAGTAAATTAATGGTAAATTCAGGTGTTAATAGAAGTGATTTAGTCTCCAAACCAATGCAAAATGTGATGAATCCATAGGTTTTTATGAAGAATTGAACTGAATAAGTTTAGTTCATGTATAAAGCAAATCGAATCACTTGTGGGTGTTATTGTTGCAGGTTTTGAGCTAAATGGGAACTTAAGAAGAACATGAGGAGGATAGAGAGCTTGAAGTCTCAAAGGCAAAGGAAAAAGTTGGTTTCTGCAAAGGTCGCGCCGCGAGAGTTCTTCCTTGCGCCGCGAAAACATCTCTGTTTGAGGGGCGCGCCGCGCCAGCCCGTTGCCGCGCCGCGGCCTCGGCGTTAAAAGCCCAAAAATTCTGTTTAAAAGCCCTAGCTTCCAAGAGAGTGGTGGTTAAAGAACTTTGTGAAGAGCGAAATTAGGAGAGCATTCTGAGATTGCAGCCAAGAATAACAATTGAAGGCCAATTCTTTACCAATCGAAGACATTCCATTGATGAAGATGAATCCCTCCATTAATTCTTGTGTGTTCTTCATGTCTATGGAGAGCTAAATCCCTCTTGTTGAGTCTAAGGTAGTAGTTAACCTATGATTATACATTACCATTGATTAATTCCTGTGAACAATTATTTGAATTCATTATCAATAAGAAACCTTGTTTTTATTCTTAAATTATCGTTGAATCTTTGATCGAAAGAAAGGATTTAACTTTTGCCCTAGGTTACTATATTGATTCAATTGCAATTTGCAGAGATGGAATTGGAATTGGGTTTTCATAATTATCGTCCTTAATCACTATTATCGATATTGATATTTGGAGAGATCGAATCTCATACCGGTAAAAGTTTATCTAATTTGATTTGCAGACATGGAATCTTATTTGAGGATAAGTGAAGATAGTGATTCAAAGGATTGTTCTATTGGGAATTAATTGATAATTGTATAGGATTAGGTTGATGAACCCTAAAGGCTCAACATCTTTCTTTATTTGTTAACACAAAGTCCTTTACTTACTTTTATTTTATTATTTGCTTTTGATATTATTAGAAGTATAAAACAAACCAAACCAAATTTCCTAACTCAAAATAAACAACTATAGAACGGCAGTGATATTAACCAATCCCTGTGGATACGATATATTACAGAAAATATTTACCCACAAATACTTTCAACAGGTTGCCATTTATTCCTTTTTAGATAGAGCATGGAATAAGATTTCCAACGCTTCGAACTGGGCGTAAATCAGAGTTACGATTCTAAAGTTATGACCAAAACAAGATTTCATTTTTATGTTGAGCGGGCTAAGCGGGCTTGACCGTGCTAAGAGCGGTCTGGGAGCATGTTTGACAAGTTTGGTAGAAGAGAGCCTGTTTAGCACGGATTTTGGCGCTTAGAGAGGTCTAGGTGGTTTAGAAAGTCATTAAATACGGAAAAATCACATTTTTAGGTTATGTTTTGGGTTTTTTTGTTCCAAATCCATCAACCATTATTTTTTTTGGATATATTAGTTAAAAAACAACTATGGAGCTTGCATTTGGTTGATCGGAGGTGGATTAATCATCGTCGGAGGTGACAAACCAGAAGATTTTTGGTTCATTTCTCTTCTTCTTTGTGTATTCTCTATTTGTTCAGTTTTGTATATGTATTTACTTTGAACTCATGTATATTTGTCGCCCATGGCGTTATATAAAGCTTTCTTTACAAATATTTGTTGATTGTTTTCTTAGATTTTTGCTCTCTACCAGGGATTTGGGTTGTTGTAGAGATAAACTTCTTGAATCCTTATCTAGGATGATTATCTGTTAGTTTCTAAACTCTAGAGATGGATTTAGAGCTAACAATCTATATGGGTGTCGAAGCTTAATGCTTGTGTGTTGGTTGTGTCGATTGAGAAATCATCGATACGATTGATATGGATGTCTGCTATGTTGTTGATGTTGGCTGAAAGATCATCGCCGAGATGATATAGTTGTTCTCTCTACTTTGGGTTAGAAATGACTTAGGATGTGAGCGATGCTAGGTGACATTGACGAGTATTGCAGGTTGAGTATAACTGGTCGATAAGTTTAAGTTTGTGATAAGTAGATTGTATGAAATGCTTGATAAGTTTTATCTTTCCGAAGAATGAATTCTTTTTGTGTTAATGTTTACTTTTCCATTTTCATATTTCAGTTCATTCAAACCTAAGCTCGAAACCGTAGAAACCGTTGAACGACATTCTACAACCATCTCTGCGGACACGATAATTCCCGGATAAATATTTCCAAATATTTTGTTGCTCGCCCTATACCGCTTCAACAAAATGGCGTTGTTGCCTGGGATGGTTTTGTTAGAATTGCATCGCAATAGTTTATGTGGTTTTGAGTTGTTTATATATATCGTATATATTGTATAGTTTCGCTTGTGTGTGTGTATGTGTGTATATATATATATATATATATATATATATATATATATTTACTTGCACATGTTTATTTGTATATTTTCACTTGTATATGTTTATACTTTTTTTGGTGAATGTTGGTGAAACAAGTTGAACTCGGATTAGCTCTGAAATTACAAATATTCACTTTTCAACTTGCGTATCCAACATTCACCAATTTTCTCTTTTTGTATGTTAATACTTGTATGTGTTCATACTTGTACATTTATGTTTTCTTCTATATTCGTGAAATTGTTGTATATATTTGTACCCGTAACATTTGTTGAGTGTGTGGTTAGGACACTTTCTTAAGGTTTGCACGGTGAGACATCACCATGGCATTACGAGAGAACGTTACTTTCTGGGCACTAATACAATAATGGTGTCGAGCTAACGACGTAAAACAAGCGCTTATTGGGAGGCACCCCAATGGTTGTAAGTTTTGTGCATTTCTTCCGTAAATGAGTTGTGTAGGTGAAGTGGAGAAGGCATGGAAAAACTGTTGCATTTTTCTGGTTTTTGTGCATTTTCTGTTGAGTCCGCTTAGCGCGGTCTAGCCCGCTTAGCGTGCTCAACAGGTTGTGCCAATGTTATTTTTGATTCACTTGGCCTCTCTCTTTCCTTTTTCCCACTTTCACCAAGGCTATTAAGTAGCAGATAATAGTTTTTTTCTAATTCTTTTGTGGTTGTTTGTCGTCAATTTTGTTCCATTAGCTTGAGGAATTTTTGAGGTGATTTGCCAAGATTGAGTGTATCAACTTACAGATGTATGATAATGATATTGTTTTTGAAGTTGTATCATTCAAGGTACTCGTTTATCAAGAAGTTAACTTGCTACCCCTATTTTATACCCGCCACCCCCTCAAATAGGACATTTTTACCAAATTATTCCCGTAAAATACCGAATTTTTTAAAATTTCCGGTACCGTATTGAAAATTTCATATAAATATCGGAATTTTGTTGATTTTACCAATTTTACCGTGCCTGATGCTACATACCGAAAAATTCAAATTTCCGGGTACCGGATTTTTCAAATTTACGGTATGTGGAGAAGTCAAAATTGATACCAGAAATTTGAAATTTCCGGTAATATTGGGACTTAATTTTTTAAATCGCAGCGGAAATTTTGAAAATTCTGGTAAATGGGTACCAGAATTTTGTAAAAAACTAAGAATTTCTGGTATCGACCAAAAAGAGGTATCGGAAATTTGCTCTGCGGTACCGAAAGTTTATTTTTTTATGATTTTGGCAACAATAAATTTTTTCTAGAAAAGGTTAAATTTTTGAGTAAATAGTGTCAGGGGGAATAATGTAAAATGGGGGGGGGGGGGTGACAAGTATAAAAAAGGGGGTGGCAAGTTAATTTTTCTCGTTTATCGCTTTCTATAGCATAACATGTTTAGGAAACTTTTCATTTGTACAATTACCATGTCATTCATTCTTTTGCATTACTTGCTTGTTGATTGAATCACTTTAGTTCCCAAACCATAAATGTGAGGAAGCTTTCCATTGTTTACATATGTTGGAGGCCACAATCTTTGTTTTAACTGGATTTTATTATGTTTAATCTTTTGTTTGTATTGATTTTTGTGAAAGTATGAAAGTGATCCAGCCATTTGTTTGATTTTGAGCACAACTACCATAGCCAAATAGTCAATCCACCTTGTGAGAGTATGAAAGTGTATCCCTTTTTATCCTTTTTGTCAATGTCATGTTGTTTTTGCTAAATGTTTGTCTATAAGTGTTTGGTTTTCATTTTTGCATGGATCTTGATTCTTTGTTTTCTTGAACCCTTAACTTTGTGTTGTTGTATGAGTTTTTACCTTGCCTTAGAAAGTAGAGAGTATTCATATAATGATGTGGTTGAATTCAAGTTGGGGAGAAAAATGATTACTTGCTTGTTTGTGTTGATTACTAAAAGGTGAAAAAGAAAAAGAAAGAAAAAAAAAGGTGAAAAAGAAAATCCTCGAGAAAGGAAACAAAAATAATAGTGAATAATTGTGCCAATAAGTTTTATGTTTTGGTGTGAAACTTGGAATAAAGAAGAAGTTTGATCGAAATCGTGTTGTTCGAAACTTTATGAAAGTAATTACTCCCTTAGGCTTAGGCAAGTCTTTGTTTCGATTAGTTTTAGGACTTATTTCTTGTTTGTTCACCCAAGCCACATTACAACCTCGAAAAGCTCTTATGATTCTTACTTTTGTAGTTTCAATATGATTTTTGAGATGAATGCATAATTTTGTCTTTTGTTTGCAAGATTGTTGGACGAGTGTTCAAAATCCTTCACTTTTGTGTGTTTCATCCCTTGATGAATTTTTGCTAGGTGTGATTCATGATGTGAGCTTGTATTGTTTTAGAATATTTTGTATGATTTTTGTACTTAGGATTCGTTGCGTTTACATATTGTTGGCGTTGTAGGATAGTGGTAAGTATTTACTTGGTTTATACGTTTTTGTGTTGAGCCATACAATTGTTTTGTTTTCCAAACCTTGTTGATATATGATTCTTTGGTTGATTACTTGTGATTCTTTAAGTTTGTTTGGCCTTGTTTGAGGATAAACAAGTTTAAGCTGGGGAGAGTTATCTAACTATGGTGCTCACTTGTAAACAATACCTCTTTGTTCCACGTTCACCGCACCACTTGTTGTGAATCTTGTTGTGAATCTTGTTGTGAATTAGGACAAAATTCAATATCAAGTTGAGAGGCAAATAATAGTAGCAACCAAAATAAATGGTCTACATCAATAATAATTCGTACACAGATCTGGGGGAGAAAGCAGCTCTCCAATTCACTATACTCAGAAAGTTGTTACAAGAGATTACATATGAGTTACAAGAAAATAGCCTTCACAGTTCCTAAAGAACAATCCTATTTTCTACTCAAGTGTTTCTCAACCTCTCCAACTCTCAATATAAGAATCACTCAAACCCAAGGTATTTAGAAGTATTTCTCAATCCCCTTAGATAACTCCAAAGATTTACCAAAAACCTTTGCCTTTTTAAGTTTTCCCTTGGAATTCCCTAAAGCCTTTTTCTCTTGCTGTAAGCTATAAGATTGTCACACAATAATAATAAGAGATACATATTTATAATAGTCAAAATCCAACAAATTCATACCAAATCCCAAAAATATCTCCTTAATTGTTAGAATAAAATATATTATTATAATCTTATAATATCTCTCAAATATTATAAATATCTTATAATATCTCTTAGACTATTATAAATATATATCTTATAATATCTTTTAGAGTATTATAAATATATCTTATAATATCTTTTAGAATATTATAAATATCTTATAATATCTTTTTATATTAACTTATGATCTCTAAACTAATATAAAATATTCTAACATTAATGAATGGATCAATGAACCGAATCGACTGAATCTGATATTGTAAATCGCTCGAACCAGATTATTTTTCGACTTTATGAATTCTTGACAATCTCAAAATATGTTTTCTTTCTCTTCGTCAACACAAAGGTTTTAAGCTATATTCCAACAATATACAATTAATCCATCGCAACCATTTATATGTGCTATTTTAGATGTTGTTAAATCAAACTCATATTAAATTTAGAGATTAATTGTTATGCACCAGTATTGTAAAATTTTGTATACTGTCAATGCATCACAACCACTCAATTATATTATTTAAAAACGATTAAAATAAAAGTCAAATACTACCAATAAATTAACGGTTGTGATTCACTGATAGCGTAAAATTTCTTTATATCGTCAGTGTATTTTAATTAAATTTTAAAATTTAATAATTATAATTAAAAGACATTATAAAATATTTTTAAACAACATGCATCATATCAATTAAGTTAAAAAAACTTTATAATAAAAGTCTGAAAAACAAATGTATCCCTCAAAAATCAATTATATATGCTTTAAATATGGAATAATAATATACTTTGTCCATAAAAATCAGCATTCACCTCTTCAACTTGCTCATCCTGACAAAAAGTGAGGGGTTTATTTTTGGATATAATAGTAAAAGGACAAGATTTAACACATGATAAAAAAAATTATACCAGATGTACGAAGGGTAAGCTATCACGCCAGCATTTATTTTACAAAATCCACTACTACTTTATTTTTTTTGTAAATAAAAAAATAAGAATAAAAAGAAAAAGGAAAAAAAAATATTTAATTGTAAAAATTTGTCACCCCACATGGTCTCCACCTCATTGCCGTCTGAAACTCTTATATTCACCACCACGCACTCATTCTCATCTCTCTATCCATCTCTTCTCTTCTTTCTCTCACTCTTTCTCTATCTAATTCTATTCCTTTCCCCGAGTTACTCACTCACTCGTTTTCCACCGATTCTCACCGAGTCAGGTTTCTTCTAGAATCATCGCTTGTTCCGACTATGTCTTCTCCCTCATCGGCCGCCGTCTCTGGCGAATTCATGCTGTTCGGAGTTAGAGTAGTGGTTGATTCTATGAGGAAGAGTGTTAGCATGAACAATCTCTCACAGTACGAACAACCTCTCGACAACAGCAACAACAATATCAAGGACGATAATAACAAAGACGCTATCGCCGCCGGTTACGCCTCCGCTGACGACGCTGTTCCGAATAACTCCGCCAGGAACCGCGAACGCGAGCGTAAACGAGGTTCGATTATTTCTCTCCGATCGTTAATCGTTTTCTGTTTTTATAAAAGATTCTCTTGTAGTTTTATTTAATTCAATGATTATCGGTGTTGATTTGTGTGTGAATTTTGGAATGGATCAGGAATTCCGTGGACGGAGGAAGAGCACAAGCTGTTCTTGGTTGGATTGCAGAAAGTAGGGAAAGGTGATTGGAGAGGAATCTCTAGGAACTACGTGAAAACGCGAACGCCGACGCAGGTTGCTAGTCATGCTCAGAAGTATTTTCTCCGGCGGAGTAACCTCAATCGCCGCCGCCGTAGATCTAGTCTCTTTGATATCACCACCGACTCGGTAATTCCATCATCATCATATTCCATTCAAACTACTTGATTAGCTTTTTCTAAAATTAAAATTAAATTGATTTTTCAGCAATCTCTTTATAGAAATAGTGAGAAAATTTTGGTATGAACTTGTGTTCGATAAGTTATATTCCTAATCAATAGAGGGAAAATAATTATGGCATTCAATTTTCTTTGTTATTTATTAGTCTTCGAAGTTTGATTCAATAGTCAAACTCAACACTATTAGTTTTACCGTGTAAGGAATTTGAAAGAAAGAGAAAAGAAAACAGTAAAAATGCAAATGAAACATCTGTTTTTTCTTTTGGTTTATCTCAGGTGTGAAAATCTTTTGGTAGTTTTAGGGAAATTTAACAAAACTACTATGAAATGATCTAAGATTTTGTTCCGGTACACCAAAAAAGTCTCGAATTTCTTGGAAATCAGGGCTAAGTTAGTTTATAAACAACACCCAATATCATGACATATTCTTAGGCCTATGTTTGTTCCAGTCATTTGAAAGATAGACAAAATTTTCATGATCTGATCAATTTTTTTTATGTGTCAGGTGTCTGCTATTCCGATGGAGGAAGATCAGGTGAAGAATCAAGACAGTGTTTCACAAGTACAGCCCATGTGTCCTGCAGCCCCTGAAACTAGAAAAAGCAATGGATTTCCTTTTATGTCAGTATATCATTTGGGTGTTGATGAGAGTCCAATGGAAGAACTCACTCTAGGACAAGGAACTGCTAAACAAAATTTCACAACCAATCTATTCCATCCAATTCCTTTTGTTGTTTCAGATCCTAAAGCTTCCACTGTGTCTGATATCACCTCTAGTTCAAGTTCATCTATTGAACCTCCAACTCTCTCACTCGGGCTTTCCTTCTCATCTGATCTAAGGAAGACATCGTCAACACACTCAACTTTACACGCAATGCCATGTTTCAACAATGGTGATAACATCATAAGCGTTGCTTAAAAAAACAGTTTATAATGATGATTATGGTCCATCATATCTTGAGCATCTTGGATTCAAAGATTACAGATATATTTATGATCTATAGTCTCCTAACTCCCGTCTTTTTGACGGGAGAAGAGAAAGGGCAATGGATTCAAAAAGAGCAAGCTTAGGAGACTAAATTTGATGCATGTGTTCCTTGTACAGTAGTTATGTTATTGTTTTGTTTATGTTAAAATGTCATGACTTTAGATTCTTGTTTATTTTGGTGGTTTATGTTTGTAGTAGTTGATGTAACCGAAAATAACAAAGTAGTCTATGTTCATTCATTGCTGATAACGTTGGATGTGGACTACAGATGAATGGTTGGTTTTGTGGCTCTTTTGGGGGATAATATCAAGTTGGATTCGAACATTGTTGTTTAAATCGGACTGTACTACTTTGTCTGCTTCTTTTGACGGAATAGCTTCTTTTCATTTAACTTCAAAACTAGCATCTCAATTCATTTAACAAATTCAAATTGTTTTAACTCAATTCTGATTCAACTATGTCACTTATTTTTCCAATGAAATATTTTATATTAAGATAACAATAAATTCTCCTTAATTTTTCAATAATTAATTATGCGTGTGAGATAGTGTGCTAATTAATACCTATTCGATCACGTAATTAAACTCATGATTTAGACTTTAAAAACATTGAGTTCAATTTAAAGTTTGAAAAGGTTGGCAACCTGTCATTCCTGTTTGGTGTTAGTAGATAGGCACGTTTTTTTTCTTTGGTAATGAATGGGACATATTTACGGCAAATTATCACTAATAGTGGGGTAGAGCTGTATTAGCATCATAATAATTGTCTCTTGCTTCATGTTTTGAGCCATACATTATCCGGTTTCTCCAACACCATCTTGTTGGCTTCTATAGTTCTTTGAGAACAATGTTTCCGGTTAGGATTTTTCACGTTTTTATCGTAATAATGGAGGGACCACCTTAAATTTGTTCTGTCAACTAAGTATGGGTATTTATTGCCAGTTTCATTAACGGGGTGATAACGGAAGAGTTATAGTCTTTTTTTTTTTTTTTTTTTTTTCAAATTTAAATTAACAAATTTATACATCAATAACAAAAACACATGATATTTGTTTAGTTATTACTGCCGGGAATTTTTTTATAAATAAATAAAATTTACTATTCATTAAATTTATAGAATATTTACAAGATTATTTGAATGAGATAAGAATGAGAAACACTTATTATGGTTTTGTTTTGTCACTTGAGTTGAGAAAGTTTTTAAAGAGATATGTTTCCACTCTTAACCATCTAGACAGACATGGCGCTGTACTAGGTGTGGGTAGTTTACTTTGGGCCCACCACACATTGGGACAATTGTGGGGGCCTATTATATAGAAAAACTTTACTCGTACCCCTGCTATATTCATCCCCTCATTGCTACGATTTTTAAAATATTTTTATTTTATCCTTTTTATCTATTAAATAATTTATTATTTTATTTAACTTTTTTAGAATTAGTGACCTTGCACTCTTACAATAGTGTACTGAATAACTTTTTTTTTTTTATCTCTGTACTGAATTACTTTGTTTAAAGTGTTTAGATACGTATATTTTCCTCTCATTAGATAATTTATGTGATGATTTATTAACTTGATAACTTACATTATAGATTTTTCGATTAATTTCATATTTGTTTATTGGATAATTTACATATAAATAATTGATATGTATTTTTTTAATTTATTTTTTATTTCATAGATATGGAGACTCCTTACAATTATGCGATAAAAAATCATATGTATAGATTCCTTTTCATTTTTAAATTTTTTTTATAGGTTATGTGATAGCAAATCTAAAAGTGAAAATACATAACTTTTTAACAGAAAGTTTCAAAATAATAATACACATTTTTAAAAATAATAATAATATATAATTTAACTAATTTAATGTCCTGCTCTGAGCCAAATATAATGCTTGAAATAAGTGTGTAAACATATTTTATCGTCCTGCATCATATACAGGAACATCCACTGCTCTTTGCGTATCTTAAGGGTGATACTAACCGAGGATATATTCAATATCAACATCAACATCATATGAAATGTTAGTCACTACTGCTTGACCAACCACCTCGTGCACGCCAATTGATAATCAATCCACTCAACATCAACATCAGGTGTGTTATAATCATGAGTTGGAGGCAATATATACTGTCTAAATTCAAACTAACATATACACGTGTCAGATAAGTATGGAACAAATAGACCACACGGTCGAAGACAATCCCCTATACAAACATATATCATCAAATGGTCGCTCATGTCCATAAGTCTCAAATTGGGAGCCATATGACATTAGCAGGTGCCAACTCATCCAACACACTCCTCGACTCACCAATAATCAATGCTCCTTGCTTATATGCCCATCTCATGGCTTAAGGAAGTCCGCTACCGCTGGTTGCAATCCGACTCTCTACCATTAGTTCAAAAATACTTATAAATCTAACATCGTTACAACATTAATATTGTTAATAATAAATGAATCAATACATATATAAATAAAAATAAACACCTTAGTATAGTGACGTATCTGACGAGTTGCTTGCAATTAGATATAGACCCACCTTGGTCACCATTGCAGCTGCACCGTAACTATATCTACCACATGATGATAGGTTCCAAAATACTGGTAGATATTTTGCCTCAAAAAGAGTAAAATTCTTGTCTTCAACAATAGTGTAGCAGACCAACATTAACATATAAGTTCTAGCAATATAGACGGATCGATCAAGATCTCGATGTCCACTCTAGCATGTCATTTGAACCCCTACAAATATGGGTCTCTAGTGTGTCATTCTCTATAGTCACCGCTAATAAATTTATAGCAATCACAACAACCCTTCTTCTTTGATATATATTGGGAATCTTAGAAATTACTCATAATCGGAAGATGAAGTAGACAAACAACAATTGTTCAGAGTAATCGTCATTTCACCAAATAACTCATAAAAGGACGATGTCTCTGAATGTCATATCTCCATAAATGATGATACAAAGTTGGCATCAATCCCATTCTAACTGGTCTTTCAAAGTGAAAATAGATTAGAGTCATTCAACCAATTATGTATCACATGTGGAAGATACGGTTGAATTCACAATTATGTATAACATGTGGGAAATACGGTTGAATCCAATATATTAGTTTACTCTCATGTGCTACAATCTTAAATTTTTTTTAACCTCGTTCATGAAAACAATTTAAAGTATAAATTATAAATATAAATAATCATTAAAATTAAAGATTATTTAACCTAATAAAAAAAATTACTTACCTCTTTTTATCATAAATGGTGTGGCTGCTCCACATGTACACCTTTCTGTAATTGTTGTGCTTCTATCTATTACATGTTGGCTTGTAAAGCTACTCGTCATAAACCTCCACATAGAATAATCCTACTTTGCTTCCTCGACTACACACCACTACTAAAAATATAATTATAGAAAATTAAAAAAAAAATAAAAAAAATCAGACGACTCACACACAAGTCATCTAGTCACTTAAAATTAGGAAAATTCTTTGCCCACCTCCTAACCTTCTAGGTCACCTCTGGTGAAAAACCACATATACCCCTGACTTCGGAAATGCATTTCCGAAATGCAAGAAAAAGGTGTTTTCGGAGATGCATCTCCGAAAGCGCCTTTTTTTTCAAAATTTGTCTTATTTCGGAAATGCATTTCCGAAAACATCATTTCGGAAGTTCATTTCCGAAATACTGCGCGTTTTGCAGATTAAGCAAAACAGCCCCCCTCCCCCATTCATTTTACCCTAATCTTCTTCCAAACTCAGCCTCTCTTCAAAATTTATGCGAAAAGCAAGTGTGAAGTATCAGAGATTGCCAAAATCTTCTTCCAATCTCAACCTAAATCATCTCAAACACTAATTAGTAAGTTTATCATTTTTTTTTAATTTTTAGATCCATTATTCATATCTCTATTAGGGTGTTTAGAAATTGAAAAAATCACATTAAGATAGGTTGGTACTGATATTTAGGTTGTTTAGAATGCATAAAAGTAGTTTTGATTTAGGATTTTGGGGTCTGCCATGGAAGTTGCAGAAAACTTCTTCGCAGGGGTGTTTCGGAAGTTCATTTACGAAAACACCTCCATTCCCAGTTTCGGAAATGAACTTCCGAAGTGTATCAGAAATGATTTTTTTTTAGTTTTTTCTGTTGTCTCGCATATTAATCGATTTCAATTGTTTTCAGGAACATGTCAGGCAACCAAGCACGCATCAGACAGTATAGAGAGACCCAGACTGCGTCGGCTAGACGCGAGCAGGCGGCGGCGCAGCTGGCGTCGAAGCAGGGACGGGGGCAGGGCCGGGGACGACGTGTGTGAGTTCCCGTTGAGATGGACGAGGGTACCTCTACATCTGGATCGAGGAGTCGTCTGGCTCGGATATCTTCTTCCCGCCAGCGAGAGGAGGAGGAGGAGGAGGCAGTGCCATACCACGAGGCGGAGGAGGTATCGGATGTTGATCCTCCACACGGGGAGGAGGATGAGCAGGAGGAGGGCTACCCGGGAGGGCCCAGTGACACTTCCGTGCTGCTTACCTACCACGAGAACGTCGCTCGGCGTATCTAGGAGGGAGAGGTATTTTTTATAATTTGCCCGACTATATTATTTAACCGTTTATAATTTTCTTAACGGTCTATTTAACATATTTTTTTATTTGTTTTTTTTGTAACAGGAGAGAGAGCCTTTGAAAATGGTGAACCACTCCTGGAAGGTTTTCAGTCTGTTTAAACCAACTGCTGAGTGGTTTAACGACACGGTGAGAGCTTCAGAGCTTAGTGGGCTCTGCATGACGGGGTATACCACCATCAGCCACGACATGCAGGGGACCTTTGTGGAGCGGTGGCACAGGGAAACGTCTTCTTTCCACTTACCGGTTGGGGAGATGACGATCACCTTGCATGAAGTGCAGTGTCTTCTCCACCTGCCGATCAGGGGGGCGCTGTTGCACCACTCCCGGATCCAGAGGATCGAAACCAGTGAGTGGATGGCGCTCTATTTGGGTATGGAGCCCGATGTTGCTGACTATGAATGCATCACGACATCTGGGCCTCATATCTGGTTCACCACACTGAGCACTTATTTTGAGCACCACCTGGTGGCGGCGGCCAAAGCCGAGGATGCGGGTGACGACCTATTTACACATTATCACCATGGTTGCGCTCTTCGGTGCTGGTACATGTTTGTGGTAGGCGCTGCAGTCTTTGTGGACAAGAGTGCAAGGTACGTCGACGTGAACTACCGCCGCTACTTCATGGACTTGACCACCGTTCACCAGTGGAATTGGGGGGCAGCTACTCTGGCATACCTATACCAGAAGCTGAATGAGGCCTCCAACTGGAGGACGAGGCAGTTGACCGGATCCTGCACACTAGTTACGGTACGTTTCATTTTGATTGTTTCGTATTTACTTATGTTTCGTATTTATTTTTAATACATTATCGTGTTTGTGTTTCAGAGCTGGATCATCTCTTACTTCACCCGCATCCACGGCTTCCACATTGATCCTGAGTACGATGACGCCATGCCCAGGGCCTCCAGATACGTTCTCCAGAGGGGGGAACAATGCAGTGGGACCATACCGTGGGTACCTGGACCGCACGATGCATGATGACGTCACTTGGAGGCCATCCAGCGACTACACTCATGTTGTCCCCTTTGACGGCATATCTTTATATTTTGGCTGGTTGGCATGCGGGACCAGCACCATGGTCCGGTATCTCCCTGAGCGGTGCATGCGACAGTTTGGGTATGTGCAGATGATACCCAGGTCACCTTTTGAGGCTGCTCCCGACACAGTGACCCGAGTGCAGCTCACTGGCATATTTGAGGATTGGGAGCGTCATGTGGTACCGGAGGAGTATCGTCGCATTCGGGTCACCCAGGACTGGCACAGTGTGGAGGGGTACGTCACATGGTTCTACCGGGTGTCACATCCTCTGCTGAGACTCGACGCTCCCGGCGCTCCTAGGCCAGCACACGAGGAGATCCTGGAGAACCAGCAGGCCGAGGATGACCACGCCATTGATCTCCTGCCGATCTGCCAGCGGATAGAGATGCTTGGGCGGGACGCGTTGGATCGAGGTGTCATTCATCAGGGCGGTCCAGAGGCAGTCGCCGTGATGGAGATGATCGTAACTAATGCGGGCCGTGCGGCGGCATACAGGCGGCAGAGGAGGTCCCAGGGAGAGAGGGTTAGGCATACCCAGTAGGAGTCCGGGTTTATTTTTTTTTTGTTTTCGGATTGTATCTTTCGCACACTATTACTATTTGGATCGACTTGTATATATTATCTGGATTTGATTTATCATATTAGTATTTTCGGTTTATATGTCGCTTATTTTATTTGGCGTTGCAGTTTAATTAAAAATATGAGACTGTTTCGAAAAACATAAAAGAAAACACAGTTTCTGCATAATTCGGAAGTGCATTTCTGAAACCCCCCAAAATCTGAAAAAATGTGTTTTAGGAAGTGCATCTCCGAAAACACCCTCCATTTGATGTATTCGGAGATGCACTTCCGAAGTCTGAGAAAATTTAAAAAAAAAAAATACTTCGAAAATGCATTTCCAAAACAGGAGTAAAATGGGGTTTTCGCTGGGGTGACTCCCATAGAGAGGTGAGTAAAGAAATTTTCTAAAATTAACATTCCCAGACAACTTATACTAAAAACATCCAGCAAAAGAAAATTGACCATCGGATGACTAGGATTTAAGACTTCCAATAATAACTTTTTTTTACATGCATTGAATCACATAACTTAAATATAAGTTCTCTAATGAAAAAAAATTTAAAAATGAATTAAACCAGACAATTTACTAGTAAGACTTTTGGAAGTTTATATGGACTAAACAACTTCCCTTTAAGATTTTTAATATGCAAAATTTATTTCAAATTTTCTTAACTATTTATACTATTTATACAAAAGTATAACTGTTAATTCGTATAAATTGTAGAGGTAGAGAATACTTGTTAAGATATAATTTAAAATTTTCGTATAAATAAACAAGGAAGAGCTCTACCTATATGGGCTAAGAGTTTTTGGATATGATTTCAAAATGTAAAAATATTAATTCTATCCATATAATTTTGTAACTTTTAATTTTACTCAAGAAATTTAATTGATTTATAGTAAATGTTTTTAAATAACCATTGTCTAATGTTAATTGAGTGTTTATTTTAAAGAATTCTCGCACTGACAGGATCAAAGTAATTTACACAGTTAATCATAGACATTGAATGTTAGAAGAAATTTTATTTTTATTTTAATTATTTATAAAATAATACAAATAGATGATGATGATGAATTGACAGGGTCAAATTTTTTATACTTACAAAATATAATAATTAATCTCTATTTTAAAATAATATTTGATTAAATACAACAAATTATATGTGAAGAAAGAGACACATTTAAACCTTTTGATCGATCTATATAGGCTCTGTTTGATAAGACATGTTTTCGAGCTTATAGCTTATGTTTTATGTCTTATAAGCTCATATGATAATTTAGACCCGTTTGATAACAGTTTTTTCATCACGAGCTTATAGCTTATATGACTAGCTTATAGCTTATTTTCCAGATGCTATTTCAAATAATATTTTAAATTATGTCTTATAACTTATTACTTTTTCTTCCTTTTTTATCCTTATTATTTCAATTAAAATCCATTTTTAACCCTTATAATTTATTTTAATTTAAAATAAAATAATTATATATTAAATATCTTTTATGTCATTTTACATTTATAAGTTAATTGAACCGCTAATTTTACCAAACACTTCAATGAGCTTATAAGCTATCAGTCTCAATCATCCGCTATAAGTTATAAGTCATCAGTAATCAGCCATCAGTCATAAGCTATAAGCTATCAGCTAGCTTATCCGTCAACCGCTATTTTTACCAAACAGACTCATAATATTGAAAATTGACATTTAATTAAATTGATATTTTATTATATCGAATATTAGGATAGAAACATGAATGTATTATTATTATTATTATTATTATTATTATTATTATTATTATTATTATTATTATTATTATTATTATTATTATTATTATTATTATTATTATTATTATTATTATTATTATTGTATAGCCTTCTTTAAACTTTATTAATTTTAATAAATAGTTACAAGAACATTGCCCTATTATACTTTATCATATTTTTTCCACTTTAACTTTGATTTTTGTTTTCTTTCATGTTATTCCTTTATGTGTGTCAACATTTACAAGATTGTATTGAACTTCACTTTTTATTTTGTTATTTTGATTTCTTAATCATTAAGCTTCAACATACCTTTGTTTTGTTCATATTTTGGGCGAGGACTGTATTAGATTTGATTGACAACTCACAAAGTATAACATTTGATTCACGTTTAATTAAACTACAACAACTTTTTTTCAAAGACATAAATTCCATAGAAAAAAGGTCTAGAGAAGAGAACCCAACATTTATTTTGAAGATAACCAGAGGCAGGCACGAGCTACACATGGAATGTAATTAATCATCTCATTAATGAGTTGTATAATATTTTGTCGTTACCATCTATCCTTAGTTTGAATGAAAGACTTACTATGCAGAAAGTTTACCACTACACTTTATGTGAAAAAATCAAATTGAACACGCTTGTATCTTCAATTTATCATTTACTACTCCAACTTCCTTTCACATGAAATAATTGAAAGCTATATACAAATCAAGAAAGAATTCTATTTTTCACTTTGACTCAAGAAGTTCTTGACAGTCAAAACAATACAACATTCTGTTACAGAAATGTTTCATGAACACTCAATTTTTCCAGCAATATTGACCCCTGTTTAATTAACCACATGCAAATTTGAATGTGATTGATTTATTTCATTTAAAATTATTATTTTTAATAAGTTTGTAGTTGAACTTACCTAAATTTTGACTTGTGAGTTGAATTAACCACTTATTCAATTGAATTAATCATATTATTAAATATAATTGTTCTAGAAAAATATACATCAATTGTAACCCATCAATTGTAACCCTGGTGATCGTATAGCAAGCAAAATTTGTAGTTAAATATACATCATCCCTCATGCATCTCTCTCAGTTTAACTTTGGAGTTATATCTCCTACCGACCTTATATTTGGTGGCGAACTCTCAAACGTGGGCATCTTATCTTACTTCGTTGACCAGATCAGTTGCGCACTTTAAGTGTAGCTCATTTTCCTCTTCAGTAGAAGTAATGTACTCTTTCTACCGTAATCTTGACTACTGCTACTATTAGAAACTTCAGTTAACCGGGTTCTAAGGGGAAAAGGCCTAGAATGTCCATGCCTCATTAATAGAAAGGTCCGGGCAAAGTCTTCGACTGGAGAAGTTTTGCTGAGGTATGGTGAAGGTTAGCATGTCTCTAACAATGATCACACTGTTTGAAAAAGGAAATGTTATACTTCATTAGGGTAGGCCACTAATACCCCGCCCTTAATAGTTCTTGTGCAAGAGCCTTTTCACCTATGTGGCTGCTGTCGCGGGCGAAAAACCGTTTTTGTGCCTCTTTTTTGTGGATGAGACACCTGATGCCTTCTTTGGGCTCGAGTGCTCAAAAAAAATGATTTTTCTTTTGTACCGACCAAACTTTTTATTATTTCCAAAGGAGGAAAAGGAAAAAAGCTGCAATAACCTAAAAGTGGGGGAGAGATTCCGGGTAAGAGGGTTGGTTATACGAAGGGAAGGTATTAGCACCCAACGTATCTATAGTACTCTATAGGTTTCTTTGTTTTGTTTATTCCATTCTTGTTGTGGTGGAGGTTCTTGTGAAATAGGTGGGACCTAAGGTGTTTGTTTGATTATGCTCGCAAAGATCATCGCGATCCTCTGCATACATATCCCCTAGAGGGAATCAGAGCATCTGTAGCTCGGGGTCTACGGGTGCTAAGGTTTGAATGGTTTTTTTTTGTTTTGTTTTGCTCGCAAAGGATCGACCTTGTGCCTACGTATTCTCAAAGGGATGTTGAGAAAGTCAGAGCAATCGTAGTTCCCACTTATGCTAGTGGAAGCAAAGAAAAATAGACAAATGTCGTCTAAATGCTAGATGTATCTAATCTATATCATCACATACATCTGTTTGATTTTGTTTAAAAATCTTTTCATTATAAGCCCGGGGCCATGCCACTTAGGGTGCTTAGAATGATAAAGATATTTTTGTTTGTTTAACCAGCCTTGTGGCAAAAGTTTTAATGAAGTCAGCCTTGTGACAAAAACTTTGATTAATCAGCCAGCCTTGTGGCAAAAGTTTCAATGAAGTCAGCCTTGTGACAAAAACTTTGATTAATCATCCAGTACGGTGGTAAAACAGTTTGATTGATTAGCCAGCCTTGTGGCAAAAAGGTTTGATTTTGATTGATTGATTGTTTGTGATGATATATAAGAGATACTCCTAGCATAGAGATGAAAAATGTCTAATCTCCTAGGGTATTTGTTTTGGATATTGGGGATGCTTATAAGAAGCCCGTGGGTCCTTGTACGAAGCCCAAGAGGAGGCTATCCGAGGGTCCTTGCATTGTAAGCCCAAGAGGAGGCTATGGGAGGGACAATCCAGGGTCCTTGCATTGTAAGCCCAAGAGGAGGCTATGGGAGGGTCACTCGTTTGTACAAAGCCCAAGGGGAGGCATGGTATAGTTGGTTTGAGCTCTTAGAGCGATTTCACCGGGAAACCATGCTCTATGTCCTAACCTAAACTAGTGGAGATTCTTTGCACGAAGCCCAATAGGAGGCTATGGGGAACCTAGTGTTGTACTAAGTTGAACAAGCATATATAACACACATATGAACAAACATGAACAAGTATGAACAAACATGCACAAGTACATGAACAGGTATGAACAATTATATATATGACAAAGTGTGTGTATATAATGGAGTTTATGAAGGAAATATACCTGTAAGCATGATCCATTTGTATACACAGGGCTCGGGACTCACACTCGGGGAGAAGTCCATTTGAATTTATTCAAAGCTATGTAAACAGGTATTTACAAAAGGGCTTGGGACTTATACCTACATGGAGGCCCATGGTATATTTTTGGGAAGATTTAAAGAAACCTTCGTTTTTGGTTTGTCATTCAAAGTTAAAAAACACATTGATTGAGATATGTACAAAAAAAAGTGTACAATGAAATACCTAATTTCATGTACTGGAATGGGTATGTACAAAAGGGGCTTGGGACTTATACCTACGTGGAGGCCCATGGCATTATTTACAAAAAACATGGTTGATTGTTTATTTACAGACGCGAGGTTTCGCTTTTGAAAAACTGTTTGAAGATTTGTTTTGAAAGAGTTTTCTGTACAAAGAAAAACTGTATAAAGAAAAAGAAAGGGACTTATACTCTCTAATATTCGAGAGGCCCATGTTTTATTTCCATAAAACATGGTGGATGGTTTAAAAAAGAGTTGAAAGATTTGTTTGTTAAAAAAACTGTTTGGAAGTTTATTTGGAAAAAGTTTTCTGTTAAAACAAAAACTGTACAAAGAAAGACGAAAGGGACTTATACTCTCTAATATTCGAGAGGCCCCACATCGTTTTGAAAACCAATTGATCAATTAAAAAGATTTAATCAATAGTTTCCTTTGAAAATCAAAAAGAAATGGTTTACCGTTTTTGAAAAGAATCGTGATCGCTCGTTTTTTGAATTTTGAAAGAAATCAATTTAATCAAGATAAACAAGAAGATTGTCTTCAATTAACATTTAGATGATTAGGGTTTGCTTCAAAAAATATTTACAAGTGATTAAATTTGAAAATCAAATGAAAATAATATTTTAAAGTATTAAAAACACTTAAAAACATGTCATTTTAAACTCAATTAAAAATATATTAAATAAATCTTTTTTTGTGATTTTTTTTGATATTGTCAAAATATATATATTAAATAAGAGGTGTGTAAAAAATGAAGAGAAAATAAATTAATTTGATTGGTTGAATTAATGGTTGAAGTTGTGAAGAAATTGAAGAAAAATAGTGTTTAAAAAAAATGTTTTGGTCCTTAAGGGTGTTGAACCCACGACCTTACGCTCACCACTCAAAAGCATAACCAACTGGACCACGCGCGTGGTCTGATTACCAAAGGCATTGCATTCATTATATTTTGAATCAAATTTCCAAATTCAGTTTCAAAAATATGGCGCCAAGAACATGAATCCCATTTGAATTTGAAAATCTCTGAAACTGAACCAAATTGATCAAGTGAAGGGTCTATCTTACTCGTTTTTTCACAAGGAACATGATGGTACCATTTAATTTCATTTATTTTTGCTCTAAGGTGATCAATTTTCTGATGAACACGAAGAACCCTAATATGACAAATCATTGTGAAATCGTGTATGATCATGATATGATGCAATTGATTGAGGGTTAATGATCCTCATAGGTGCAGAAACAAGATGGTATGCTCATATTTCATTTATGATGCGTGCAAGTATGAGTTTGAAGTTCAAGTGACTTACCTTCAAAAACGGCCAAACTGGAGATTTGATTCTTCAATATAAGTGTTACAGATGCTTTGTATCAATCTGGATAGCTTCAATGATGATTATGGAAGGTGTCTGGATGTCTGGAACAAGCTGAATTCATCTGAGCATGGCCATGGCACCTGAACTGCAGTTGCTTCAAGTATGAATCGAATTTGAAGATGGAGGTGTTACAGGTCGTATGTGAGTGTTTGGATCATTCATATGAAGTATATGGAAGGTGTTAGAAGTGATAGTTTGGACAGAAATGGTCTGGAATGAAAATTGGCATGATAAGGTTCAATATGTGTTCATATGGAAGTGGGGTAGTGATTTTGAGTTCTGAGTGTTTTTGGGGTGTGTGGATGGATCAAACACTTTACATTTGATGTTTATGGGATGTTAGAACCCTCACTTTGCTTAGAAATTGCAAGAGATGGAAATTGCAATTCTCCCTCTTTGAAACTCATGAAACTTGTAACTTAAGAAAGAAGAGAGAAAACCTATGATTATGAGGTTTTGGTGTGATTTGAAGAATGTTTTGAACCTCTATTTATAGGCCAAAGTTTCTGAACTCCAAGCTTTGCAAGCTGATCAAAGAATGGTGATTTGGCACTTAAGAGATAAAATGGAATCTTACCATTAAATGCATATGGTTAAAGTTACCAAACCATGGTTAAAATTGGCCATGCTTCTTATCTCTTTCCCATCTGTCTCAAATCAGAAAAATATCTCCAATTATTGCCTCTATGCATCATTACTTGGTCCATTTGGCAATTTGGTTCATAACTTTGTGAAAATGGCTTGAAATTTCAAGTGAAAAGTTCACTAATGGCAAAATTCAAAACCATAGCTACACTCCATATTTTTTCATGCTCTTGGACATTTTGGAAAGCTCATGTTACACACTTCAAAACCTTAGTTGAAAGTTTCTTCAAGACCTTTAAGGAAATGGGTGAAAAAGATCCATGAACTTTGAAGAAAATGAGATTTTAAGTGAAGTTTTCAAAAAGTACCAACTTTGAAGCACCATATCTCTTAAATGGTTGATCTTATGGAAAAAATTTATATGTGTCAAAGTTGTTTATTGGATCAAAATCTACAACTTTCATGTTGGAAGTTTTTTTCAGTTTGTAGGTGAAATTTTGAGAAATTCCCTTTCAAAGTTTGGAAAAAACCATGAAAAACACTTAGAAAAATTTTCTAAGTATGAAAGTCAAACTTTGACTTTTTGATTCTTGATTGATTTTCTTGATTTTTCTTGATCAAATGACTTCTCATATCATATATTGATGATTTAAAACTTCAAAAGTCATGGTTGACCAAAATTCCCCAAAAGTCAATGGTGATCTTGTACAGTTGACTTTTTCAGACGAATCGCGTTTCTGGAGATTTCAAATGAAACAGGCTATCCTCATCAAATGAATGGTATGAATGGATCACATTGAAGCATTAGAGGATATTGAGCCATGGTTTGAGTTGTGACACCATGTCCTGATTAAAAAGTCAGTTGTTCAGTGAATTAGGTCAAAAAACCCTAATTGTCGACCTGATGAAATTGATGACTGTAGGTCTTGAATTGAGATGCAATTTCCATGGGATATTGTCATAGGGATTATTTGAGGATGATTGAAACCTTTGATTGACTTCCTGGGGGTTTTTATGGTTTCCCAAATGTGATCCCTGATTTCAGTCCCTGATAGTTCAAAACCCTGATCTGAGGATTTGTCTGATCAATCTTTGTGTAGGAGATGTTATGAGCCAATGGATTAGGTCAAAATGATGCACTTGAGGTCTTGATATCATGTCCCAAGTCATTAGATCAAATACTGAGCAAAAGTCAGGGGTATGCTATCTTCAGGCAAAACCCTAATTCAGTCGATTCAAAGCTCTTGAGTTTGTTGAAATGAATCTCTGAGGACCAAATGTTGATTGTTGATGAAGATAGTTCTTTTGAGATGAAGGGAGAACAAAACCCTAATTGATTGTTACTTGTACTGATGAGTGATTTCCTGATTAAATCCTGCTGAGTCACAAGTAACAAACACAAGCTATGCAGTTTGTTAGAGATGCAAATGATACATATGCAGATGATATGAGGTGGTATCTTAGGTCAAAAATTGGGGTATGACAGATGCCCCTATTTAAGTTTCTTCAACCTGAGACATGAAGATTGAAAATCTTCGTTTTGATAGGGTGGAAGAGACTTAAATATCAGAAGACGCGAATTTTGGACCTAAGATACCAAAATTGCGAATGATGCAAGGATATCTTTACCGAGGGAATATCAAAACTGACTCCGCTGGGAAAAGGAGTTGGGAAGGACACCTCAATCCGTTTTAGGAAGAGAATCCGTTTTGTCTTTTTGGGAAAGCAAGTGTATGCTTCACCTGGGAATGATAGCTTTGTAAGAAAAGCTTACCTATTGACATTATCGACTATCTGCATGGGGATAGACTTGTTTAATAATGCGAAGGTGAAAGGTATGAAACTGTATTACCGACTATCAGCATGGTGATAGACTTGACAAGGTAAAAAAGTTTCAAAGGTTTGGTTAATATTACCGACTATCAGCCTTGTGACAGCGGTTTTGAAGACATGATCAATTATCAGCCAAGTGATAAAATGATTTCTGGAGACTTTGCTAGGGAAATTACTGGTTATTCAGCCTTGTGAACAGTAATAAGGCCCTGATTGTCAAATGGTCTTCATGATTGATTTCCTTGAGAGGAAAAAAAGCTTTTGAAAGAGACATAAACTGCTTAGATGATAAGGCTATTGCTTATTGTCTGTTTTTCACGACTCTGTTTGGGGAATCGGAATTTGAATCTCTGGTAAAGACAAGGTTCTAACCATGAATGAATTGGAAAGAAACAGTCAATCAAGACTTTGTACCCATGAGGAATGAACTCAACTGGGGATTTTCTCCTTTGCTTTGAGAGGAGAAACTAAAGCAACCTTCTTCCACGAGGAATGATCTCAGTGGGGAACTGGAGAAAGAATATGTTCTTTTCTGCTTATGGGTGGCGACCTACTTGGAGAGATGACACGCCCATATTTGTTTCTTTTTCTTCTTTTTTCCTTTTTCTTTTTTCCGAGGATAGATATATCCTGAACAAGTGATTTTTTAAGCAAACATGAAAAATGCAAGAATGCATAAATGATGCAAATATGTATGAATGATGAATGTCATGAATGTCGCATGCATGCTGACAATACTGACAGACAAAGAAGTATATACTGGAGAAGGACCAACGTCGCAATACAACCAGATACTTGGCAAATGTTTTTCAACACGGTGATGAATGGTGTTGCGTGCTTTAAACTTCTCTGGGGAAGATGAGCATCTTTTCTCATTGAGATGAAAGAACCTCTTCACTGGAGATTGGAGATCTTCTTCATTGGGGATAAAAGACCTTCTTCACTGGGGATAGAAGAGCTTCTTTACCTCGAGGGGTAATTGCTTCAAGAATTCTTTTCTGGGACAAGAATACCGTTGTCTCAACAATTTTTCCGGGAGAATCCTTTTTGTTCATCCTATGGAGACGACTGCTGATGTTCCTTCCGTTGTTCACAACTCAAAGGAAAATTTCGCTTTTATTTTGAAAAAGAAAAGTGAAGTAAATTCATTTAAAACTTATTTTTTTTTTCAAAAACGAATAACACAATTAAAGCGTCATTTTGCAAGCTGAAAGAAATTAAAGATTGCAAACAAATGGGCACAAGGCTCAAATTTATTTAATAGGATGGTAATCAACTAAAGGCGTGATTCCATGGAGTATTTACAAAAGTAGGAAATGGTAATTATGCGGAAAAGGCTACATTGAAAGCAATAACCACTATTCCCCCTAACAATTTTGACTTCCAACTGTGCTTGTCGCTTCAGATTGATAATGATTTGATTGAAGATCCTTTGATGAAGTACAGACTTTTCAGGTGACGAAGTATAGACTAATGCAGTTACTTTGTCATAAATCCCTAATTTTTGCCTAGATTGCCCTTTCAGGTTTTCAATCTACCAGGATGAATTTTTTCTGTTTATTGTCTCTAATTTTTGCCTGGACTGCCCTTTCGGGTTTTCAGTCCACCGAGACGCTCATTTTTGCCTAAGTCGCCATTTGCGGGTTTTCGACTTACCGAGCTGTTCTTTTATTCTTTTTTAGACAAAGTATTTCTTGACTGCATCAGCATTCACAGGATGTGGGAGTTCATCACCATCCATGGTTACAAGAGTCATGGCGCCGCCAGAAAATGTTCTTTTGACAACATACGGGCCTTCATAATTAGGAGACCATTTGCCCCTAGAATCTGGTTGAAAAGACAAGATCTTTTTAAGCACAAGGTCGCCTTCTT